>NC_072838.1:16294285-16598571 GCF_027744805.1 Dunckerocampus dactyliophorus | reverse complement strand
AATATCATTCAGTCCAATCCTGAATAGAAAACAGCAAGTTATTCCTGTATACTATCGCGCTTTGCTTTAACACTAAGAAGAAATTCATCTGATTGTAAAGTTGTTATTTAAGATGTGGATGGTGGACATATAGATGTCTGGACATATAAGAAGGCTCCGTCTTGCCCTAATTGTCATGATAATCCCAAATGTTGTGAGTCAATGTATGAAAGCCCATTGTATATAGGGCCTCAAGTCTGTCTGTCTGTCTGTGTGTGCGTGCGTGTGTGTGTGTGCGCGCGCGCGTGCATGCAGACATGCCACTGCGACATTTGAATGCAAGAAAGTTTGACAGGGTCATGTCATGTCTGTCTAGACCACATCAATGACCAGGGAAATACCGCCACACTAAAATAAACACCACCAAGCATGCAAATCACCTCCATTTTTACCTTTTCCCATACATCGTTATTATCATTATTTTGACTGAAGTAGCTTAGTCACTCGTGCATATGTTTAATTGTGTCTGTTTTTGGATGTGATGATGAGTTGACAATGTTGTTTTCTGTGATTTATTTCTCTCAGATGCGCACATCGTTGGACCCCTCCCTGAGTGCAGGATGAAGGTATGCATCGAACTGATGTTCATGCTGCAGCCATAATGGAGGTAAAGATGCATGTTTTGGCCGCCACGTGCATGCACCTTCCAAATATATGGACATTTGCCATCACATCTTTTAGAATACGTGGGGAACGGTGTGCTTGTTTTCAAAAACACAGGAAGCACACATACAGAAGAGCCAGTCTCTGTCTCTTTGTGCCTTTCCAGGGTGAGGGTGCAAATGCCATGATGAAATGGTCTATAATTCAAATGCAACCGCATTTTCACTCCATTAAACAGCTACATAAATCTTTGGAACGTCTCAAGAGTGCACCATTTGATCTGCTTTTGATGATACATTCATAGATTTGTATTCATGTGTTTTATTGTCTTTTAGGAACGATATGTGCATTTACGTATAGCTCACAAACTTAGAATGCATTATTCAAAATCACTGTAGTTTATTGAGGAATCTAGTGATAGAGCTAAAATTCAATAAAATATATTAAACATTTCTAAATGGGCTTTTTTTAAATGGAAAAGGTGACTGATGACAATAATAAACAAGCAAATGCAAAGAAATAACACATAAATGCACACTTGACTGTAACGCCAGAGCAACAAGTGTTGCTTTCAGATCAAAATTGAAAAAATATACATATATATCAATATAAGGATAATACTTTGTGATAAAATATATGCATACAAGCACAATACTTAAAAAAAAATTGAATGATGAGTTTAATGATATAGTACTACTGATTATTTGCAAAGGGTGTGAGACACAAGCTGGTTTCTTTCCATCAGTGACTTTTCTCCAAGTGTTTTCAAATATTTGGGCTTGACGACAGAGATAAGTTAATATATTTACATTTCCCAACACCTGTCTTAAATAGTAAAAGAAAATTTGGTTAATTTGTAATTTGGCAGAATTTCTTGAACATACTAATCAATTTTTACTCAAATGTTATTGTGTCTTGGCTGCTAATCGTTTACGTATTTTGGACTAAATAAAATCATATTTTCATATTTTTTAAATTTTTGTGCGTTTCTATAACAAATGTCGTTGGAAATTGAATTGTACATTTATGTCTTTGCTTAACTTTTGGGGGAAAAAAAACGTTCAAGGCAATTTACCTTCCAGACTTTTCTTGTTGAAGATTCTGGAACTAACTACAAGTCGTTCATCAACAAATTATGAGTAGAATTGATGTAATTTTTAGGTTTGTTGACACCATGACGTTAATGTGTGCATCATTTAAAAGGGTCATTTATCGTTTTAAATAAACGAGTGTTGGTTTCATCCTGCACAATGCTACCATCGTGTGGACGATTCATGCATTACATTGCTTGAAATGCTGTTTGGCTGTATACCGCCCTCACCTGGCCAAAGTGTGTAAAACAGGGACTTTCACAGTGCTAAATGTAATGTAGTAAATAATGTGTTTTTTTTTGCATATATGAATGCAGCAGCAGCTTTGTATCATACGTTTATTATGTGATGAAATGTGTTTATTATAATATGAATACCCTTGTGCTATATTAAATGTAGTTTAAGCATAAGTTGCACAAATAGTGTGATGAAGATGGTTTTTAATGGCTATTGGAGAAATTCCCTAGTGGTATTGCAGGCCATGCAAAAAAGAACACTTGGTTTATGCTTCTGCCTGCACACAATAAGATGACAACAGATTACTTCCACTGTAATGTTAACAATAACTGCATGCAAAGAGGCAACAGACAACGTTTCTCTTGCTACTTGTGTGAACATGACAGCTTTTAAATAGCAGTGTGAGGGATTGTGCTATAGTTATTCAAGTGATTGACACCTTGTTAAAATTGCATTATGCTTTAAAATGCATTGACTGTGTGTGTTTCCACTGTGACAACAGTGAGCATTGTAAAGGCAGCATTTTTGATTGCTTGGGACCCCAGTTGAGTGAAATCAAAGCAATGAGAGCTTATTAAACAGGTTATACTGTTGATAAACACTGCACAGGCCCCACTGTGACCTTTTTGTTTGGATCGTGACCTATTAAAAACACACACGTAAACAATTTGTGTACATTTGTGTGCTGTGTATGTAAATGATAACATACCGTATATATGTGTGAGCATGTGTTATACAGTATACCGGTGTAAGAATGACTACTGCATCTCTTTCACAATTGCACATTTAAACTCTGCACATTTACATTTTTGATCTCATTGATAATGATATACAGTATATAATATATTGTTATAAGAATAGTATTTATTTTTCCCCTTTTTTACTTAGAATTTTTCATTATTTGTTATTCTTGTTTGTAGTATTCTGTCTGTAAATGTGGCTGCTGTAGCAAAGGATCAATAAACGGTCTTAGATGTCCACTTAGTGCACGGACATTACAGTGCAGTGTTATGATGCGTCTAGTACGTTTGGGAGCGTTGATCATACATCTACCAGGGACAATTTGGACGACAAATGCCCACCGGAAAAGGCAGTTTACCAGGCTTTCGTAGTATCCATACATGTGGTGTTTAACATTCATGCCAAACAAATGAGCTAGCGGGCTGTAGGGTTAGACTGACATTTTACCCACATGCAAAAATCATGCAAAAGGTAAATACTGTGTGGCGGAGGGATACCAACATTATGGCACACAACATGGCCGTCACCTCAGTCATGTCCTCTCTCTGTAGACCGGCCCACTGTAGCGTGATGCAAGTCGATAGGGCAAACTGGCGTATACCTCGGCTTCCCATTGGCTTGCGGACGTGCCACTCACATTCTAATGTCAATGACGTAGCTCATACGCTCCTTTCACTGTATCGCCTTGGAGGACAGTATAGTGACTTAAAAAATGAAATGGAATAAAATGTCGCGGATTCTTTCAGACCGAGACGACACTTTAGCGTAATTTAGTCGATGGTTAATTATTGAGAGGTATATCACCCGGAACTGGCGGTGGCAGACGTATCTTTTGGGTTTTTATCGGCTATATTTCAGGGTAAGTGGACTGATACATTTCCTTCCTGCGTCTTTCCCCCCCCCCATCCGTCACACCGGGGCTTTCTTGATGATTTAAACTAAATTAAATTGCTAACAATATGAACAATATCTAAAGACGTAATTTCCGACAACAAACGGCTATAATGTCGAAGGAAAGTGTCTGTGATGTGAATTAAAGTAGTGCGTGCTAATGCTCAGCCAGCCGAGTTGTAAGGAAGGTAATGGCTGTCGACCGGGCTCCTTACCAAGACTAATGTCTAATGGCTTCACCCCAGTGGACTGTCCTTTTTACTAACATTCGCCTTAAACGCAATTTTATTGTGTTTTTGGACCAACATACACGAGTGGCAAGCTTCCAAGCTGTCAAAAACCACACTGTATGTGATACCTGTCTGGCGCCAGCGGGCCTGCTTGTCTCACATCTGTCAAAGGACACAACCAGTAGTCTCTCCCCCCCCCCAAAAAATGCATTTTGGACCTCATGTCCACGCAACAGTTTTATCATGAAATAACATAAAATGTTGAGCTAGCACACGAAGAGACATTATGTTCAAAGCTGATCCAGCTGCATTGATGTCCTTGAGGTTTCACAGGGAGGTAAAAATCAGTACTATTTACTTGTGTTGCTTTGATTTCATGTGGTGTTGTCATTTGGTGACATTTGCAGTTGCTTTTGTAGTCCGGATTCTGCCAGAGACAAATCTGCTTTGATCCTTACAGGGGACAAATATGTACATTCTGCATATTTGACATATTTTGATTCTCAATATATGAGTCAGTTTGAAGGCAAATTGTATGAAACGTGGCCAGTATTTGTTTCTGTCTGCGATGTGCATGTATGCAGCCTTTACCCTCGGGACCAATTTGGTCCCATTGACTCATTATAACCACATATTTTTAAATCTACTGTAATTGAATTCCATGCATAACTAATAAAGCTAAACCACTATCTTAAAAAATGAAGGGTTTTGATGTTATATATGGGACTTGAGGCTAAAAGTGTAAGTTGTATGAATGCATCAAAATCAATTATCACTTATTGATTGAGTTAAGGCTCGCTTCACTTTGATGAGCAGGACCATTCTGGCACCCGAGGGTAAAAATTGTAACTTCATTGTAAAGGGGTGCCTTCATATTGTGTGTAGAGACTTGTAGCTACTGAGCCAAAATACCTATAGAAATAAATAGTTGAATTGTGGGCTGTTATTAACATCACAGCACATCATAGCATTCTCCCAAATAGCATTCCACCGTACATGCCCCCTAAAGCCTGTGAGCAGGAAGGGGTATGATTGGACAATTAGTAGATTCTATGACATTATCTGTCTATGATCTAAAAAGTAAAGCAATGTTGCTTGTACAATCATCCTACTCATGGATTAAAGTTTATTTAGCTGGTGGCACATATTTGATCTGTCGTTTTTTTTAAAAAGGTTTCTTTGAGAAAATCCCCATTGGTCCTTTGGTTATGTAAAAGGGCTGTTGCAACACAACAACATTAGTCAGTGCAGAAGTGAAAACATACACAACTGCAAGTCTCGTACTATTCATCTAATGCCACATTTCATTGGCTTGTGCATAATCCACAAAAGGTCACTTCCACTGATGACACTACTCAAAAACAGACTCAGCTTGATTGCCCCCTCCTTCATCAGGCCTGCAGGAGCATCACTTGCTTGATTTAACCAACATGTATTACCAAAATGTCTACCCTCTTGAAATAACAAGGAACATTTGTGCCCCTTTTTTCTTTTTTAATGTGTAGTTTTTTTCTGCTTCTGGGTGTCAACCTTCAGATAGCCAAACTGTGGCCTCATTATTGCACGGCCCAGTCAGTCCGCTGGCCAGCTTCTAATTGAGCCATCAGCGCCTTGAGGGGAGGGGAGAGGATTGCATGAATGTGTCAATTCCACTAATGAGGGGGCAACCATGCAGAGGGCAGCCAGCCTCGGAGCGCCGAAGCCATTCTAGTGGCTAATCAAAGATTGCCTTTTATATGATGTTGGCAGCGGCAGAGGGATGCCTCGACTTGTCTTGTTGCGGTGATCGTGTAGAGTTGAAGCTTTACATTAACTGGAATACTTGATCAGGATCCTCAGGGCGGGGTGAAGTCAGTCAGAAGAGTTTAGTGCTGATCACTCATAATAGGCAACATCTTCACTCATGGCATTTTAAAGCCTATCTCGCTGTTTAACGTCCATTTAATGAGCTTCATAAACACGGTGGACAATGGCATTTTTTGTCAGTAAGTCATATTTTACCTTCTCGTGTTGTGTGGACAAACATCTGAAAGGCAATAGAATAAAAATGACACAATTTAAGGCCCTATCCACACGAGATGCTCATGAGATTTTTTTGCTTTTGCGGGTTGAAAAAAATTCACATCCACACTGTGCCGGATTAGTAAATAGTTGCTTCCAGACGGGAATGGATCACTGAGTGAAAACATTGTAATACTAGGGGTGCAACAATACGTGTATCTGTGTGGAACCGTTCAATACACATGCGAGCAATATGCAGTTTCATATTTATTTTATCAACTTCTGACGGTGCTCTGTGCTCAAAGCTCAGTGTATCTGCGATTGACTACTCTGGCATAGGTTGCATTGTCTGCCTCCCACATTCATACCATGCTGAACATTTTGACAAGATCAGAAAAATGTTGGCAATTTCAATCAAATTAAATTTAAAAAAGGCGAGCTAATTTTTTTTTTGCATCAAAAAAAAGTATCGAATCATAACACAAACGTATCGAACCGAACCGTGAATTTTGTGTGTCGTTGCACCCCCACGTAATACACAAGGCACACATACGTGTGGTGCTGTGAACAGACATGCAGACAGAACCACGTGACACACCAAACCGTAGAAGAAGAAAGAACGCATGCGCTAAAGTCGGTCGTCTTCCGCTTCATAATGGAGCATAAGGCAACAAAATATCAGGAGACTGTCGACTGGAGTGCCAGTCGAAATATTCAGATATTCTGTTGGCTTGCTGACACGTCTGGTCACATGACGGCGACAGGGTGGATGACTCCTGTCTACATGAAAATGACAAGCCAGCCGTTTTCAGAAAATGCAACTTCAGAGCAGCCAGAATGCCGTTTACGTGTGGATGAGAGGCAGAAACGATAAAATACTTCAAACATATAGCCCTATATAGCCAGGCTAATGAATCAAAATAGCTCTTTAGGGGCTATAACTTCATTCATTACAGCGGAATCTCTGGAAGGTCCAACACAATTTGTCGACCTTTGAAGCAGTTTGTCCCATAGGAAATAATGAAAATAGAACCATTTTCAGGGTCAAACCGTGGCCAATTGAATGTCAAGTTTAAACATAAGTTACTTCCAGCTATAACTCAAATGCAAAACAGCAAATTGCAGTAAGTCGTATTGTGTGATGTAACAAGTCTTGTCGCAGATTGTCACACAAGCGTAAAAAGAAGTTACATAGGTTAATAGGTACAAACAACCCAACACTAGCTGTATATAATATGTGATGTAAAAAGACAAAGAAAAAGCAAGACACCAGAGTTGATCCTTTTGTTGGTCGCTGAGAACTGCCTGACTTTGCCAAATTTCGACCGACACCTTCAATTTGAGTGGTTCAACCTTAATTCACATTGACAATATGCAAAATCACATCTTTCCTTCCTCTCATCTCATGTGAACAATTGCAGGAAATCATCATAATAATAAAAGGATAGCTTGATAGGCCACAAACAGGATGGGAACACTTAAGATTTGTAGAGCGGAGTATCATGCTCTATTAGCAGCACTAATTAATTCTCCAGCAGGCTGCCACTCTCTCCAAGTGTTGAATTGGCCCCCGTGTGCGTTTCATGGCTTCAGTCTGGCCCAGCAACAGTCCCACAGGAAAGCTAGGATGTAGTGGGTCAACTGGAGGACCTGAGATAATGTGAAGGAATGATTATTTATTTGCACCATTTGTCTTTGCTCAGGTGACCCTCTTCACCCCGCCACAAGTTTTAACAACATTCTAACACTTGACACGTGGAGAGAACAGTTGCCAGGCAACCAAGTACAGTAATTAGGAAGTTGAGCTCCAAATCATTCCTGCACTTCTTATTCAACTTCTTAATTGTGCTAATTGGCTAGTTTTTGGAGGAGCACATGAGTATGTTTGTAGACATTGGCTAAATGTTTTACGTGAGCACCTTGTCTCCTGCAGCGACATCTCTTCAGCACCTTCTACCAACGCTTGACATCAGCGCAGCAAGAGAAATGTGTGTGCACCGCTGTCCTTCGTTGCCTTCCTGTTTTTGAGTGTTTTCGGGACTGACGGGGGGGGAAAAAAAAGATCTTTGAGGCCGCACTGAGAGGCACTTCTTTATTTTTTATTTTTTTTACTTGACTGCCACAAAGCATCATGGGTAGGAAAAAGATACAGATCCAGCGGATCACAGATGAAAGAAACAAACAGGTGAGTGTCAACTTGTCGTGGAGGTTATTTGCGAAATGGGAAAACTCATATATGTATGTATGTGTGTATATATATATATATATATATATATATATATACACACACAGACCCTTTCCAAAAAATTAGAATATCATGGAAAAGTTGTTTAATTTCCATAATTCCATTCAAAAAGTTAAACTTTCATAGATTATAGATTCAGGGCCCACAATTTGTTTGTTTATTTTTACGTAATTTGGGCTTCCAGCTCATAAAACCCACGAAAACAGGAATTCAAAAAATTAGAATACTGTGAAGAAATCACCATTTACTTCTCAGTTTTAAAGGGGGAAAAAAAGGGGAAAAAAAAGAAAGAAATTAGGATCACATCAAATCAATCAAAATATGGTACTTTCAAAACGATATGTCAATCTTCAATACTTGGTTGGGAATCCCTTTGCCTTAATCACTGCCTCGATGCCACGTGGCATTGAAGCAATCAGCCTGTGGCATTGCCTGGGAGTTATGGAAGCCCAGATTTTCTTGATGCTTGCTGTCAGCTCTTCTTTGTTGTTGGGTCTGGTGCCCCTCATTTTCCTCTTGAGAATACCCCATAGATTCTCAATGGGGTTTAGGTCCGGTGAGTTGGCTGGCCAGTCAAGCACTGTGATGGCATGGGCATCAAACCAGGTTTTGGTGCTTCTGGCGGTATGGGCAGGGGCCAGGTCCTGCTGGAAGATGAAATCTGCATCTCCATACAGATCCTCAGCAGAAGGAATCATGAAGTCCTTTAAAACATTCTGGTAGACTGTTGCGGTGACCTTGGATTTAAGAAAGCAGAGTTTACCAACACCTGCACCGGACATTGCACCCCAAATCATGACGGACTGTGGATATTTCACACTGGACCTCAGGCAGCTTGGGTTCTGTTCCTCACCCGTCTTCCTCCAAACCCTTGGACCTTGATTCCCAAATGAAAGGCACACTTTACTTTCATCGGAAAAGAGGACCTTGGACCACTGGCCAACAGTCCAGTCCTTCTCCTTGGCCCAGTGGAGACGCTTCCTACATTGGCTCAGGTTCAGAAGTGGCTTGACCCGAGGAACCCCACAGTTGTAGCCCATCTCCCGGATGCGTCTGAATGTGGCGGTTTTTGAAGCTGTGACTCCCGCCTCATTCCACTCTTTCTGGATCTCTTCCAGATTCTTGAATCTTCCCTGTTTGATAATCCGCTGAAGCCCACGGTCATCTCTTTTGCTGGTGCATCTTCTCCTGCCACATTTTGCCCTTCCTCTAGACTTTCCATTGATATGCTTGGACACAGCACTCTGTGAACAACCAGCCTCCTTAGCTATGAACTTTTGTGGCTTACCCATCCTATGGAGGGTATCAATGATGGTCTTCTGGCCAGTTGTCATGTCTGCAGTCTTCCCCATATTGAACCCAACTGAGACAATTGAACCAAACTGAAGCAATTTAATGACACCTGGGGAAGCCTGTGCAGGTGATTTGAGTTTAGTAGATGATTAGTGTGTGACACTCAGTTTAAAACATTCATGCCCTGCAAAATTTGGGCTGATTTCTTCACAGTATTCTAATTTTTTGAATTCCTGTTTTTGTGGGTTTAATGAGCTGGAAGCCCAAATTATGTAAAAATAAACAAATAAATACTTGAAATCGTTTAAATTGTGGGCCCTGAATCTATAATCTATGAAAGTTTAACTTTTTGAATGGAATTATGGAAATTAAACAACTTTTCCATGACATTCTATTTTTTTGGAAAGGGTCTGTATGTATGTATGTATGTGTGTGTGTATATATATATATATATATATATATATATGTATGTATGTATGTATATGTATATATGTATGTATATATGTATATATATATATATATGTATATATATATATGTATGTATATATATATGTGTGTATATATATATATATGTATATGTATGTATATAACAACTTCATTTTTTAACTTCAAAAATGATTTGGAGTGCATGAGAAAATAGAAACCTAGCTCTCGGTGACCATGTTTATTAACAAGTATATTGCACAACACAGCAGCAACAGAACCAATGTTGTAATAGCGTTAAGCCACAAACTGTTCAACCAGCATTAATAGCGCTGATGAGTTTATTGTGAACAGTACGGCAAGTTTAACATGCAGTTTCAAGAGTTTCACACCAACAGCTGAGTAGCAACATTTTAAAGTGAATGCAGAGGTAGATAAAGCTGCTCATACTTCAAATACAGCTCCTTCAATCTTGTGGAGTTAAAAAGTACACGGGGAGGTTGCCTACAGCCACAGCTGTTAATGCCATCCTTTTTTGAACTGGTGCTAATTAGAGACCCAGCAGGTATTTGCGTGCACCCAGCAACTAATCTTCCGGACTTTTAATGTTCCTTTCACCTCCATGTTATGTTGCCTCCACCACTTAGTAAGTAGCAGAACACTTGCACACTGTAACTAAATGGGACTTTTAACGTTCCTTTCCTTTTACCTCCATGTTGTATTGCCTCCACCACTTCAAGTTAGTAAGTAGCAGAACACTTTCACACTGTAACTAAATGCAAGTCTCTTGTGGACTATTTAAGCTCCACCGAGGCAGTGTGCAGAGGTTAGGGAGGGGGTTTTGCAGTTTCCAGTTTCATCCTCGTTCCTGCCACTTGAATGCTTTGCATGTTTGACACCATGCACTTGTGCGAGCAGCTGTCAGTGAAAATAAAACGCATACAGATCGCTGACTTGAAGCCAACATGAAACTGTTTGGTCCCACACGTACAGCTAAAAGGTCCTTTTTGACATTTGTTATTATCATACCTGTCAACATTTGCATTTGAAAACGAGGGCAATTTTGGGACCGGGAGTTGGGTGGGGAACCACCAGTTGCACCATTGTCCTCGCAGATTGCTGTAGCTCAAGCATGGATACCATCACTATTGTCACCTGCAGAGGATTTTTTTTTATGGTAGTTATAATACATGAATTTTACGGGAAACTATTTAAATGGGCGTCCAACAGGAAAGTACAAAATACATGAGTTTCCCGGGACAAACGGGAGGGTTGACAGGTGTGATTATTACAAATGTTTGCCCGATTCTCCCTAGGTGACGTTCACAAAGCGAAAGTTTGGCTTGATGAAGAAAGCTTACGAGCTGAGCGTGCTGTGTGACTGCGAAATTGCTCTGATCATCTTCAACCACGCCAACAAGCTGTTTCAGTATGCCAGCACCGACATGGACAAGGTCCTGCTCAAGTACACAGAGTACAACGAGCCCCACGAGAGCCGCACCAATGCAGACATCATCGAGGTAAAGTTCGTCCTTAAAGCAAAACTACTTTTAAAAACAATTTTTGCCCATAATCCACAATCCTTATGTGAGACATGAACACGTCTTTCTTTTTTCTGTGTGTTCTGAAGATAGAAAAACAGATAAAAAGAGTAAGCAAAATAATTCATGTAGTGGGACACACTTATTCCGCCTATAAAGCCAACCATGTTATAGCAATGTTACGCTGAAGAACTACGTTACTGGCATAGTGACACCACACCACACCAACTACTAGTCGGCTAACGACTAGCTTCACCACATACTCGCCCGCAGCGCTACGCTCCCAACGCTTCAGGCCACTACCGAAAGGTAACGCTACGTATAGGCCCTGCCGCCAATACTGCTGTGTTTTTGTTTTTCTGTTTGGAAAAGCTAATGTTAGGTGTACCGTTGGTTTCTATGTTGCTATGTGAAATCAGTGCACGCAGGAAGGAAGTTCCGCTAACGCTTACGTTAAGTTCTACTTGGTATCATGAGTGTGCCAGTTACTACATGGTCACGGCATGGATATAAAACCATAAAACCTTGTTGGAGATGTTTTAAATAGCGGGCTTTGTGGGTAGAATAGGTGTGCCCCATTACGTGCATTAATTAACTGCCTATTTTTAGCTGTTTTGTATATCTTTGTACGCACAGAAAAGAGAGTTCGTGTCTCACAACAAGGATTGTGGGGCAAAATTGAAAATGTGCAGTTTTCCTTGAGTTCTATTGCAGTAAATACAAATGTCTCCTGCTAATTTGCATTCATTTTGCCTGTGCAGACTTTGAGAAAGAAAGGCTTCAATGGCTGTGACAGTCCAGAGCCTGATGGCGAAGACTCCATTGATCAGAGCCCCCTTAATGACGACAAGTTCCGTAAGACCACAGAGGACCTGGATGTTCTCTTCAAACGCTATGGAGTACGTCTTAAATGCAGTCTTCCTCATTGCGTGCCTTCAAAGCATCAAACATGTTCCTCTTCAAATGTTGCAGCAGTCTACAGCTCCACCGCAGACCTTCTCCATGCCTGTCACCGTGCAGGCGTCCAATCCCAGCACGCTGCAATTCAGTAACCCCGGCAACGCGCTGGTAACTACCTCCTACGTAACGTCGTCGTCGCTCACCGACACCCACCTCCTGTCGCCACAGCAACCGGCTCCTCCGAGGAACACTGTGTCTCCTGGGTTGCCGCAGCGACCGGCCAGCGCAGGTGAGGCGACAGACAGACAGAAAGGTGCAGGAAAAAGTAAAGAAAGCACTTGTGATAGCTTTTGTTATGATAATCACAAACCTGCCACTGAATCTATTCATTTAATTAAAAACAGGCGCGCTTCTTGGAGGTGACCTGAATAATTCAAATGGAGGCTGTCCTAGCCCAGTCCGTGAGTACTTCTTTATTGTTTGTTTAATCCGGCGTTCACCTGTTTGTCCGGCCTATTGATCGGGAGTTCGTGGCAGCTTCTCTAAAAAGTTGCCAAGGTTTTTTAGAGTCGTACGAGGTTCTACAAATTTTGATGTACTTCACTGCTAATAATCTATAAAACATCACATGAAAGATTCTGGATTACAAAAAGAAATCCTATTAAACAGACATCTATTTTAAAAATTAAGCAGAAAATTAACTGCTAGATTACAAGTTGTTTACCCCCAGGTCTTTATTTTGTTTGTAAAACAGGTGTTATCAAGTCCAGCAGTTGTCCAAACTAAGATATGGAGATCATGTCGGCAACCCTATTAATGTACACAGAGAGATGCACACACACACTGGATTGGTTAGAGGTCCACATTCGTGAACTACTCACAATACTCGCGTAGAATTCCGAAAATTGGCGTACATGTACACAGAAGTTGCTGTGATTGGACAAAGTTACAAGGTCAGGCAGAATTGACAAATGAGACCCTGTAGTGACTGACTGGTCTATCTTCACCTCCACTCAGCTAACGGCTACACCAGCGCCAGGGCCTCCCCGGGCCTCCTCAGTGTATCCAACGGCAACAGCCTGGGCAAAGTCGCCCCGGCCAAGTCTCCGCCTCCGCCTCCGAGTCCCCAGATGGTCAGCAACCGCAAGCCGGACCTTCGAGTCATCACCTCTCAGGGTGGAAAGAGCCTCATGCAGATGGTGAGTCTGTGACATTTCTAACACCTAAGGTTGTAAAAGTGAAGCACTTGTTGGGGTTAATGTTCTTTTCGGGATGACCAAGAATGTGCAACCTCCCTTTAGACCTTCTTTGATTTCCATCAAGAGTAGTTGGTCTGCATTCTTGACTGTTGCTAGCATATTATCTAGCTTATACTTCCGCCTCACATGTCACACCATTGTTATGGTTTCACAGGCCACGCCCACTCTGATTTAGTTTTGTGACATTCTACATACAGTCTGAAATAAGTTGTAACCTTCTCTGTTACCACACTTTACAGACAGAGGATGAGCTGGAATTGGTAAACGAGGTGAATACTAGCCCCCGACCCTCCCGCATGAGTCGGTGCTGATGGACGGCTCCCCGTGTTATTAGCATGGTCGCCCTAGAAGACGTTCTCATTGGTTTTTGTTTCACTGGCATTTCTCAGATGGTCTTCAGTGTGACTGCATGTGGTTCAGGCCTCATGAACATGTTGTTATGTAGTCTTGTCTCGGAATCCATTACAGTGTTTGTGTAAAGACTACAAATACTGTTTTAATCAATCGAATCTGGCCACCATTAGGCCCCTTACGTATTTATGTAGATTATATACAGTAGATCCTCGCTGATTGTGGGAGTTACCTTTCAAGACCCCCAGCGAAATACTGCGCAACTAATGGACACACCCACAAAAAAATCCTAAAAATGCCAATTTCACTTAGTAAACACATTTAAATTGAATTTTTACACATTCTTTTTTAGACATTACAAGAGTGCGGCCCAGGGGCAGTTTTCGGGCTTTGGCTGGGTTTTTTTTATTGGCCCGTGGTACATTGTAGAACTAAATTTAAGCCAAAAAATAAGCCAAAAAAAACCAACATCAAAAATGGTTAAAATAGAGCAAAAAAGGCACAATGTAAATAGAAACTATGTAAATGTAAACTGATAACTAATACTAACCTAAAGCTTTTTCTTTGAAAATATATGTAAATGTTTTTTAGCCTTTTTACAAAATTTAAAACATATAAATATCAAAGTGGCGCCCCACTTTTGATTTTTTTTTTAGTATGCGACTGTGAGACAGCGCCGTCTGCTGCATTCATAGCTGCAGCATTTTCTTTCCCTTGCCCCCTGCACATAGTGCCATCAAGTCACTTTCCATGTAAGTTACCATAAAACAATTATTTACAAGTGAAAGTGCAGAAAAGAAGTCTGAGTGGAAGGAATGCTAAAAGGTGCATAGGTGGAGATCTACTGTATATGCTGTCATACATAAAATCACTTAAAGCATGGGTGTCTCCTCACGTCAACTTCTGGTGGTGGGGAGCACCGCAACGGCATGATCCCTTTTCACTGGTACATTGACACCCATTTTCACCCTCCACCCAGTAAATGTCAGTTACAAATGCCTAAACATGTTTGGTGTTACATTAAAGGCTTGTCTTGAGTCCCAAATTAGAGAGAATTAACTGAGTTAATTGTAGCTAGTCGTGTATGTATTTGTGGCTGCACACAAAAAGGGTGAAAATTTGTCATTGCATGCACGCCTACTGTGTTGCCTGTGCTATTAAATCTTAAAGCAACTAAGTGTCCATAAATCAGACTATTTTGTATACTGATGGTAAAACTTTGTAGGCTAGCATGTCTTCCAAAGCCACAAATGTCATTTTTATAACTGTTTGACTTGCCCTTTAATGTAATATCCCATGTGCAGTATGCTTCACACAGAACAAGAAAGTTCTTTTTTTTACGAGGAAACCCACATGACCCAACACCTCATTGTCATTTCAAGCACGTCAGAACATTTACTTAATCAATTGTATAAAACCGTTCTATTTAACGGGGGGAGTTCTGCTTTGACAGAACACCCAGCGGCTGGCAGCCGGAGCCCAGGTGGCCCAAACCCTCACCACACCTGTGGTGTCGGTGGCCACACCAAGCCTCCTGGCACAGGGGCTGCCCTTCTCCGCCATGCCCACAGCGTACAACACAGGTGGGCTAACAACACGTTTTCTGTTGTATTTGCAGTCATGCTGAGCCTACCCCAGATGTCTGCTGACTCACAATCAATTATTTGTACTTTTTAAATTTTATATATATATATATATATATATCTCTTCAGAGTACCAACTGACGAGTGCAGACCTCACTGCGCTACACGCCCTGGCGTCTCCCGGCAGCTTGTTGCCCAGCAGCGTGGCGACATGGCAACCGCAGCAGGCTGTCTCCCAGCAACCGCAGCAACAGCAGCAAACACAACAGCAGCAGCAACAGCTCAATCTTGCATCGCTCAGCAACTTGGTGTAAGTCTTCTTTGTGTTTTTTCTCCTGTGTGCATGGTATTCATACGACACGTTGATATACCAGCATTTCACCTTTCTTCTCCTGACACTGAAGTCACCAGCATCTCACCATTTCACACTACAAGGTTGGACCTAGTATTTACATTTTTTTTTGTTAATCCCGGTAACATCACACACATCAGACAGGAGCTGCGTCACGACCCCCGACTTTTGTTAGCGCCTTCTCCTTGAAGTGTGTATTCTCTCCTCTTATCCACAGCATGTGGGGCGTGGACAAACAGAGCAGCGAGCTGTCTAGCCAGGTGTCCAGTCTGGCAGCCAATCTGAGGTGTGTGTGCGTGTCACATGTCGCCTCTTGTGTCTGGGGGGGGCACATTACATCACAAAGCATTATACATACACACTGGACACTTTATGAGATGCATACCTAATCTAATGTGCATTTTTTGGGCAGGGTGCCCTTCGTGATGCAACCCTCACATTCATATCCAGGCATGAGACCGGTACCAGATGTCCCCAATGGCGTTCAATTCAATGAGCTATGCAAACTGTTCATTTCTACCAAGTTGTACAGTTGAGGAACATAATTTTATGTTAAATGTAATGTAATATATATACACACACACGCGCCATGAAAAACGATCAAAGCGTCACACAAACTGTCAACTGGGCGTTGTTTGTCTGTCAGGTTGTTAGTGTGCTTACTGGTTGTTCGAGTGCTGCTGTTTGTTTTGTCAGGAAGACAAGGAAGCAGCGTGTTTTTGTTGTCCTTTTGTGGTCTGATGGTGTGTTGTCTGTACAGCAGACAAGAGACGTTGTTTGTGATGCTCAGACATGATGGACATTATTGCAGTCAATAATGTCTGTCCACACGGGCCTCCAACCTTTTCTTTTCTCCCCACAGTCTCGGCTCTCCGTCCAACCTGCTCTTGGGTAGAGATGAGTGGTTGGGCCGGTACTGTATCCCACTTCCTTTTTCCTGTGTGCGCTTTTGGCTGAACCCGCCCCTTCCTCAGCATGTGTGTGTGGGTGTGTGTGCGTGTGTGCGTGCGTGCGCATTGCCCAAAATGGTTTTTCATGGTTTGTTCAGACGACTCATGGCGACCATTTCACGCTTCCAGAGCTCAAAAGTGTTGCAGGTTCTGGAAGTGAATGCCAACCGCTTCACTCATTTCACTGGTGCTCCCAAGAGTTGAAAGTTGCTGAGTCTCAACCATAACACGTTTTGATTTGAACTTTCATCAACCCCATATACCATTGCAAGTAGCATCAATTCAAACCTGAACAAATTACTACCAGGTTCAATGGCGGCATAGCTCCACCTCTGGTCATGGACATATGGCCAAACATTTAAAGCACAGTGGAACGTCTTTGGGTTTGTAGTTTATAACTGCTTTTAATGTCACTCCACTTACTTCCTGTGTAGTCTTCTTCTCGTCCTTGTCGAGGCTGTTCTTGTACGGAATAAGTGTCACCAAAAAGCCCAAGAAAAAGCAAAATGCGCACATAATTCTTTCAACTAAACTTGGGTGAGGTATGTGTGAAAGGTCAACATTTTGTATGACTTTAAAGGCGTATTTGACTTACAGGACAACATTAGAGGTTCCACTGGTTGGACTAGTGATGTTCCGATTGATTGGCCACCAATCAGTATCGGACGATTTTTTATTTTTTTTTTGAAAAGCACGTTATCAGCAGACGCCGTAAAGGCCTTTCATCGCTGATCACATAAGCCGACCCCATGTGACTCGTGTAGTGTCTTACTCTGATGTTGATGTTGATGTTGAAGGTTCAACTTTAATAACGGCGTTTGAAGAACAAACACTTGACGGAGTATGGTGAGTTTACGTACCAATGTGTGCCTGACAACTCCAAAGATAGTAGAATTCATTAGACTAGATGGCCAGCCTTTCTCAGCCGTGGAAAACACCAGGTTCCACCGACTGCTCTCTCACTTGAAGCCTAGCTATGTGCTACCTGGAAGGCCTGCTTTAAAATAACGAATCTAGTTTTTGGGCCCCCTTGGAATTGGACTACCTTTCCTCCCCCTATACGGCCAATAGCACTCATAACTCAATTAAAAAATGTACAGTTAATCCATGTATTGACTGATTTCACTCATTGATGATCAGAATCGGAAACATAAAACCCTGATCGGAGCATCCCTACTTTGGACCTAATATGTTTTGGCCAAGAATAAAAATAAAAATTGAAGCTTTCACCTCCAGAACCTTCCTCTTGGTTTGCTGTTGTCAGCATTAAGGTCCCTGAATGCATCCCACGGCTTCTCCATGTTGACGCTGTGTTTGAAGACATGTGTCTGCTGGCTAACACGTGTCTTCTATGTTGCTGTCCTCAGGCCCGTGACACACATACCTCAAGGCGCCATGTTGACAGTCAACACCAGCTCCGGCGTGAGCATCAAGTCGGAGCCCGTGTCGCCCGGCCGAGACCGCAGCACCCCTTGTCCTCCTCCGGCGCCACCTCCTTCCTCCACCACGCCGTCCTCTACCGCCACACTGACCGCACCGCCGCAGTACCCGGGCTCCCTGCTGTGCCTGGAACCCCCGACGGGACGCTCGCCTGCAGACAGCGTGAGCAGCAACGCCAGCTCCTTCGAAGGCAGCGATCGCGAAGACCCGGTTGGCGGCGGAGGCGGCGGCACCACTAACATCGTAACTACTGCCGCTACAGGAAATGTCGGGCCGGGCCGCTCTGACTTCAGCCCCTCGCCGGAGCTCCTCAGGCCATCCACCGAAGCGGAGCAAGAGGGGGGCAACATCAAGCGAATGAGATTAGACACCTGGGTCACATAGACGGGCGGGGGGGGACACTCCCCCTCAACAAGGTTTGAACGACACTTAAACACAACACACACTCACCCCAACACATCACAACACAGCACAGCATTCTTCTATTAACAAACACAAAGAGTTGTGTTGGCCCACTTAAAGACTCCAGTGTATGATTCATGTTGGTGGACATACACACGCTTCTTTCTGCTAATTCACTTCTTTGCGACGTACACACAAGCTAATGTTTGTGAGCGTCATCCACGAGACAAAAGGGTAACGTGTCCCAGTAGCCACTTCCTGTCCTGCTTCCTCCATCAAGTCCCTCCCAAACTCTACTTTGTTGGAGGCCCAAGTTCTGACTACTGCCACGTTAACAAATCAGTGGAGTGCCAACAGCGACCTCTCTCTGGCCTCCCGGGAATGCCAAATGCCTCTCGCTCACAGTGCACGGACACTGACCACTTGTCACTCTCACGGAAACTAAAACTGTTGTTGTTCTTTAGGCTTTGACACGCCATTGCCCAGCTCGCCATCCACTTTTTGTGTGTCTCCATCTTTTTATGGACATGTTGTGTTCTTTTACTAAGTGGTACTTGTTTTCAAGGTGCGTCGTCACTGGTAGGAACTTTGTGTAAAAGCTCCCTTCTAGCTTTGATGTCCTAGCACGGCAGCAAGCTCTGGGTTTTTTTTCCCGCAGCCCCTCCGCGGTTCCAAAAAGTGAAGCGAAAACAGACATTTTCTATATTTCTACGTCTTCATTTGGCCACCATAGCTTTTTGGCTTCACGCGTGTGTATGTACATATGAGTATATTTGCATAGACTTTGCTAGCTAGCCCTAAAAAAACAAACAAACAAAAAAAACAAAGCAATGTGTCGATCTGTCCGCCTGAATTATTATAAACGAGCGTGACTTGGATGTGTGTCACTAGGTGGCGACGCCGTGTTGGTGAATCTATTTAGGCCTGCTTGGTTGGTTGTGTTGTTTTGCTACACACTTGAGAACACACACAGCACACAATCACGCACTTAGACTTTAGCGGGCTGCACATGTCACATGTTCATATTGACACACATTTAGCCCTTTTTCTACTTGGAGTCAAGACATTGGCTGTCTTCTTTGATGTCATTTAAGATGAATTTGTTCAATCATTTCACCTGTGTGTGTGTGTGTGTGTGTGTGTGTGTGTTGACGTTCTATAGGCAAATAGCGATGATGTCTACTCTCCCCAAACGACACGGTCACGAGACTGTTAGTAAGCCCCGCCCCCTTGGTTGTCGCACACAGAGGTAACCGTGACAAGTAACTTTTTTTGATAAGTTTTTAGCAGCTATCTAAACAAACGTAAGCTCAGACTGTTAATGCATTACGACACAATCCGCCTCTCAGCTTTTCCACTTTGTTTGATGAAGCGATACGAGACCACGCATTCCGAAACGCGATGCCAGAACCCCCGTGCAAAAAGAGGAAAGGGCAGGATGGAGATTGCCAACGTTAACCCCCCCGCTACAACACTATGATGATCACGTAACGCTTTAAAAGTCGCCATGGTGCAAAATTAGGATTGGAAATGTAAAGAGTGAATAATTGAGTAATAATTGTGGCTAATCATTACATATTACCAATACATATTTTGTAGGATTAAAATGGAGATAAATGCTGTACATTGTATCACAACAGTATGACAAAAATAACATGCCATCCCAAACCCGCGAAAAACGTGGATTTGAGCTCTTTGTCGTCTCACATTTTTTGCATTGTATTGTGATTATATTACCCCCAAAAAAACACTTCAATGAAAAGCATGTACACTCTTGTATAAAATGTTAAGACCAGTTGAAAAATAGCAAGAATTTACATTTTACATTCTGATCTTAAGGAGGTTCTAAGTAGAGCTTCAAAATGCAAAAAGAAGAAATGGTGCCTAGCCACACCCAGGCCTGTTCTCGATCAAGAAATCACTTAAATAGGACCTGCCTGACAAAGTCAAGTAGACCAAAACATTTTCAAAAGCTAGACATGCCAAGATCTAAAGAAAGGGAGGAACAAATGAGAAAGAAAGTAATTGAGCTCTCAGTGTGGAAAAGTTTATAAAGCCATTTCTAAAGCTTTGGGACTCTAGCGAACCACAGTGAGAGCAATTAACCAGAAATGGCCAAAACATGGAACAGTGGTGATCCTTCCCAGGAGTGGTTGGCCAACCAAAATTAACCCAGGAGCACAGTGACGACCCCACAACAACATCCAAAGAACTGCAGGCTACACTTGCCTCAGTTAAGGTCAGTGTTCATGACTCCACCATAAAAAAGACACTGAACAAAAACAGCCTGCATGGCAGAGTTCCAAGACCAAAACCACTGCTGAACAAAAGGAACATTAAGTCTCAGCTGTTTTGCCAGAAAACATCTTGATGATCCCCAAGGCCTTTGGGAAAATACTCTGTGGTCTGACGAGACAAAAGTGGAACTTCTTGGAACATCTTGCGTAAAAGTAACGCCGCATTTCAGAAAAAGAACATCGTACCAACAGTCAAATGTGGTGGTGGTAGTGTGATGGTCTGGGGCTGTTTTGCTGCTTCAGGACCTGGAAGACTTGCTGTGATAAATGGAAGCATGATTTGTGCGGTCTACCAAAAAATCCTGAAAGAGAATGTCCGGCCATCTGTTGGTGACCTCAAGCTGAACCCCACTTGACTGCTGCAATAGAACAATGATCCAGAACACACCAGCAAGTCCACCTCTGAATGGCTGAAGAAAAACAAAATGAAGACTTTATAGTGGCCCAGCCAAAACTCCTTACCCGAATCCTATTGACATGCTGTGGTATGACCTTAAAAAGGCGCTCTTGACATGCGACTCGAGTGACTTGAATTCTGGATTTATTTCAGTCAGTGACTCATAAAAACTCGAAAGGAATGAAGTTTACCCTCTGTGACGCCATCTTCATCACCTGGAGCAACATCCCATAGCCTCCTGGAGACACTGGCAGCAAGCGTGCCCAAACACGGCTTTCAGGTGATGCTTGTTCACTTGAATGCTTGTTTGCAATAAAGTGCCGTTGTCTCGCTCCCATTTCTTATTTTTGCATTTTGAAACTGTAGAACATCCATAAGATCAAACAGTGCAAAATGTGTTTCATCATCAGGAGTGTAAAGTTCAGGTCGGTCATTTAAATTTTTTTTTTTTTGTATTTAAAAAATGCGCAAAATGTTTAGGTACATGCTTTTTTTTAAATTTTTGTTAAATTGTCCAACGCCATAGTTCATATTTTCTATCAGTGCCAACAACTGACAGCACCCTGATTGGCTCCCCTCCTGCCCTGTGTGGTCACATGACAATCTAAATATGTGGACCCCTGGTACTTGTGTATTTTTTTGCTTTTACATTGGTTTGTGCTGGTTCAGTGCAGCAGTTTGACGAATTGAGCGTTTTAACTTTGTGACAAGGTTGCGTAATTTAGCCAACATTTTTACTTCCTAACTCATCCCATCACCGACGTGAAACAAACTGGTTTCCTTTTGCACGATGGGACAACGCGGTATTAGCAAATGCAATAAAAGGACGTACCAGTGATAATGCTGCAGTTTTCATCCAGATATAGAATATATTTATAAGAACTAGTAATTGATGGATTTGCTAAAAAAAAAAAAAAAAAAAGACATGTTCAAAGCATGGGACAGACACAGGTAAGAATTATTTGGAGTCACGCTAACGTTGGCTTTGAAAACAACTCAGAACGATGTAGCAAATACAAATACTAAAGATGAAATTTATAGCTAATATATTGTGTTGAGCTAGTCTGCTATGGGTTTTGTTGTAAAGATGTTGTTTTTTTTCTTGAATGATAAACAGTTTGTGTATATTTTCATATACAAAAGTATGCACTGATGTTATTGAAATTCTATACCGCTTTTACAGAAAAAAAAGTGTTTGTTGTACCAAAGTATCCAAGTCCCTTGAAACCTTATCCTTTTTGCGTATGTTTTACTGTATTTTATATATTAAATGACAAACTGAGTGAAATTCAGCTTCCTTTTTTCCCTTTCAATCAATCAATTAATGAAGCTTTATTCAACTCATTTAAGCCCCCAAAGATGATTTTAAATACATTGCATTTGTACACTTGGTAAACAAAAAAATAAATTTGCTTATAAATAGATACGTATATTAGCAACATAAAGTGACATCTTCATTCATGAATTTCAACCACATCAAATGTTTTACATGATGTACAGAATGTAAACTTTTTATGGCAACTCTTGCATCCAATTGCATGTTGGCTTTTAGCTTTAAGTGGTGAAACGCTTAAATGTTTAGGCAGATATAAACGTACAAAATGTCGAACGTCCTCAACAGGGAAAGGCACAAAAGCAATGATAAGAGTGTCCCACCTCCTAGGGGCGTTAACCCCACCAGCGCTTACTGGGAGGAGAAGGCGTGGTGGGCGGCTCCATGTCAAAGACGGCCTCCTGACCCACGGACGAGCACACGAAGTAGAGGTTGGCGCCCAGCATGACGAGCACGGGGAAGAAGGAGAGGCCGAAGCCCAGGCCTCGGATGCTGCTGCCCAGCGAGAGGCACAGCCAGTAGATAAGCCTGAGGCCGGGACACACGCAGTCATGTGAAAAATACACAACTCTTACAGATCCTTTTTTGCACACTTTCAGCGGGAATGGTTGAAAAAACATGTCCGCCCTCAAGCAAAACGTCTTACTTAGCAACTTATAGTCCATAAGTCATTGGCTAGTTGTCTTAACGGTTACAAAAGGTTGAGGGTACATGTATTACATGTTAAGCTAGCATGTCTTGCAAAGCATAACCCATAGGGGGCGCCACAAATAATACGTTTACCTTCCAAAAACAAAGATGACCGTGAGTAGCGGCACCAGTTTGAGCATGTCCTGGCTGACATACGTTGCCATGACGGCCAGCTGCAGGAAGAAAAAGAGGAAGAGGCCCAGCGACTCGTTGACGTAGTGCCAGTGTATCGCCACCGTCCTGTTGACCACTTGGCTCTGGAAGCGTGGCTTCACATCACTGTAGCGCAGCCTGGCCACGCCCTGCACCACTATGCCTGTAAACACACACACACACACATCAACGTGATCATGTGATGAGCACCACAACCAAAAGTCTTACCCAGCATGACGGGGATGGTGGCAAAGATGGTGCACCGCAGTGTGTACACCACCCTGAGGGGGGAGCTGGTGAGTAGCGGGGAGTCAAAGGGCAAGAGGGCGTAGCCCCCCCACACCAGGAAGGGGAAGAGGAGGGCCGCCGACGCCGTGGCCAATGCCAGCTTCATCTTCTCACTGCACATGTCCTCACAGCAGCCTGAACACAAGACAACACACCATTGAATAAGAATGCAACATCACTAACATCACCTGGACAGCAGGACACACTACAATGTGTTTTTGGAGGCTGTGGTCATGTCACCAGGGAAATGCTGCCCTCTGTTGGTCATCAGTGTGAGGTACAAGTAGTCGAACCATACCGCACCATTTAGAAATCTTTTTAAACAACATAAAACGTCATATTTAAGACATATTTTAAAATAAGATTTTTGGTTATATCTCCATTTTGTTTTAGTATATTTTTCTACAAATTCCATTTTTGTAACATACACAAGCACATGAGGAGTGTCGGGGAAAAAAATATTTGTATTACATGTTTTTTATTTTAACCAATATAAATATAATGACGTCATTCCATCTCCTGAATATCAATATAATTTAAAACTGACATTAAAAAAGTAGCATCTTAATCATCTTAAGCAAAAATCCTATTTGTCATGTCCAGGTTCACACTTTATCTGGAGGCAAATCTCTCCTTTTCTTGTATCATACTTTTAAATTATAATCATTCATTGCATATTAGAAATAATCAAGTATTTTTCTTTCTACCATCCTGAGCACAATTGTAAGACCAGTGGAAAATGTGCAAAAATGTACATTTTGCACTGTTGAATCTTAAGGAAGTTCTGAGTCGAGCTTCAAAATGCAAGAAGGAAGAAGGAATGGGAGTGAGACAAAAAAATAATTTTTACGAAGAAATGTATTGCAAACAAATGGAAATAGGATGTTCATCAGATGATCAAAAGTTTAGACCACAAAACTCCCCTAAAATAGAAATAAAATGTTAAAAAAAAATAAGACTCTAATGAGTAGCAGCTGCCATCTTAATGAGCTGAAAAATGGGTTTGTGCATTCTTGATGCCAGGGTTTCCAGGATGCTAGTGGGAATGTTGCTCCAGGTGGTGAAGATGGCTTCATGGAGGGCATCCACTGTCTGGAACTGATGTCCATGTTTTAACTTCCCTTGCCATCCATCCCCAAATGTTCTCAATTGGGTTTAGATCAGGGGAACATGCAGGATGGTCCAAAAGAGTGAGCCTATTCCTCTGGAAGAAGTCCTTTGTGAAGTGCAGCGTTGTGCTGTTGAAAAAGCCAGTCATTACTGCACAGACGAGGGCCTTCAGTCATGAGGGACGTCCCCTGCAACATCTCCACATAGCCATCTGCCGTTTGACGCCCCTGCACAACCTGAAGCGCCATTGTGCCGTGTGGAAAACATCTCAGGTGGGATCTCCTTGTCGTGCCAGTGACGTTGGAAGCCATCAGGACCGTCAAGGTTACATTTTTTACTCAGCAGAGAAAACTAACTTCCACCTTTCAATGTCCCATGTTCGCTGCTCTCGTGCAAATTCCACACGGGCCATTTTGTGGTATTGAAGGAGACGAGGCCTTAGAAAACGTTTTTTGTTCTTAAAGGCCTTCTCTCGCAGATGCCGTCTGATGGTTTTTGGTCTGCACTCAGCACCAGTAACAACCTTCATTTGGGACGAAAATCGTCCCGTGTCTTGACTTGCATCCAATCGGATCCCCCGGCTCAGGGCCGGTGACATTTTTTTGTGTCTACGTAAGAAGTTTCAAATGACTTTAAATGTCTTACTGCGTCCAACCTCAGCAGCAACGGCGTGCTGCGAGGTTCCATACTTATGCAGCTCAACAATCCCACCGTGTTCAAAGAGGGAACGCTTTTATGCCTTTGCCATCAAGGGATCATGACCGTGTGAATGCCTGACAGAACATGACACCGGATCCTCATCTTTGCCCAGATGAAGTCTTTAAGGCTGTGGTCTTAAACGATTGGTCAGCTGATGAACCGCCTCCTTCTCTTTGACGCTTGTTTGCAATAAACTGCTTACTCAAACATCTTTTTGTCTTTGCATTTGGAATCTCTACTCGGGACCTCCTTATGATCCAACAGTACAAAATGTCAATTCTTGCAATTTTTCAGCTGGTCTGAAATGTTGACGCAGTGTATTTTTGTACATGTACATGTTTAGCTCTACGTATATTTGAATGTTCTATAAGTAGAATGTTATGATACATACGTGATCATTTATGATGTTTAGTATCTACAGTAAATGCTACTGTAAATTTTTGTTTTTTTCCCCCGATGAATTTTACGATACAGATTTTTGGGGCCGATGCTGAATGAAATAGTGACTTCTTTTTTAGCGTTTCAAGTGCTAGCTGTCATTGAATCGTAACGTGACTAATGTAATGTCTGTTTTTAGCATTGCAGTTTGTTAAGGTATCAGGTGCACTGGTGTATGCGTGATTGGCGTACTCACAGTCTCTGCTGTCGTGTTGTGTCCAGGTGTGGTCAAGGGGGGGCGCTGTGTGTTCCCCCCTGTCTGCGTGGTCCTCAATGGACAGTCTGCTCTCCACAGGAGTTTCCTCACTGGAGCGCCGCACGATATTCACCTGTGGAGTGATGCCCATACTGGCTTTCTCTGCAATCCAGGGGGATTCGACATCTTCTTCTTCTTCTTCCCCTTCATCGTCCGCCAGCGAGCCGTCTCCCTTGTTGTCCCTCTGCGTCTCCAAGAGGTCGTCCCTCCACTTCTCTCCCTCGGGCATGCTATCCCTCCATTTGGCTTTGCTTAGCCCGTCGTCGGCCTCGTGAGCCTCGGACAGGTCCTGACTGCCCCCGCTGACCCCGGTGTCCTTCTCCCCTGAGTCGGACGCTCCCATCCCGGAGGAGACGCCATCCACCTCCTGTGTCTTCTTGTCTTTGTCTGCAGGCCACGGCAGAGTGGCGTCCTCCAGGAGACGACAGCCTGCAGCCTCCTCTTCCTCGAAGTCGTCCTCACATGTCTTTTTGCAGCTCACTGGCATCTTGTCACTTCCTGCTCGCTGACCTTGTGCGCTTGGACTGGCGGGCAAGAGCGCCGTCTCTTCATTGGACACTTGGACAGACATACTATGTCTTCTGTGGGCCGTCAAAATACTAAATGTGTCCTATTTTGTCTCGTGAAAATGAATGTGGAGCAGTGCAAAGGGCCGTCAGAAGCGCATCTTCCATACCACGAATGACATCATTTGGTTCATGAGGAGTCCTGGGAGGACAATCAAACAATCAATTATTTTCAAGTCGTTGAATGGGTGGAATTTGCCAGATATTCACAAACGTTGTTCCTTAAGTTAGCCTAAAATGGCGACCACAAAACAAACAAAAACTGACACATTTATTCCTTGTGACCAAAAATGTCCCACTGAAAAGCATATACATGACAAAAAACAGGAGTTGTGGCCTTTAAAGGTCTAAAACCCTCAAAAATATCATTCGTATTTGATGTGAATATTTCAAGCTAAAGCCGTTTTAAAAGATTGGCCCGTTTCTAGAGGAAACAAATATGAACATATGATATTTTTATGCATTTGTTAGCAATCTCCTATGAATATATCATTTCGACAAACACAACACAATCAAACAGCACAAAATAAATGACATGTTAGTGCAATGTATTATTTTTCATGATATGTTAATTTATTAAACACGCCACGATTGATTAAGCAATACTTCTGTAAATAGTAACTCTAACTAGTAACAACTTGCTGAACAAAGGAAAGAAGGCAAAGTTTATAAAACATAGTTATTATGAAAACAGTCCAAAATCTGTAAGTGACTGTAACTACCAACTAGCTTGTTTTAGCCCCTTTTTGTAATGGTTAACCACTTTGAGGCGCCCCCTGGTGGCGGAACAATGCAGTTGGTTAACCATTGACCACGTTGTTGGGAAATAAAGTAAGTACTGAATGCCAAAAAGGTGGACTTTGTCCGGGCAAGCGTACAAAACACTGACACCAAATGTATATTACTCTTTTAAGCATGACAGGGTTTAGTGTATTCAGGGTAAAACTGTTTGTGAAACGTTAAAAATAATAAGCCTGTTAGGTATGTTCGTACTCAGACGTACTCAGTGCCGTATGCTAGCTAATTAGCAACAGTGAAGAAATGTAGCTTCAGCATGAGAGCGAACAATTAGTTACGTTAAGTTGTACGGCTCTCGTAAATTCTTTAGGGAAGAAAAACACTAAAATGTTGACTCACCTGTTTCTTTATCCTGCCAAGACGGTGAAACTGAGAGTGAGAAGCTCCAGCTTGAAGTTTCGGCTGTTTGTTTTTCTTTTCTCCTTCACTAACCGGAAGTCAAAAGTCGCAGGGCAGGTGTGGCAGGTGTTACTCCGCTCCAGAGCAGGTGACTGCGAAGAGGGCCCACTCTCTTGCGAGTCCTCCATAGTTAACGGCTGTTGAAACCAGCGTTTTACTAGAAGTTAATGTATTTGTTAAAAAAAAGCCTTTCTTGTGAAAACCTAAAATATCAGCACATATTACACCGAATGCAAATGGTAGCTTTAGCACGAGGTACATTGTTTTTAATATATCTTTGTCGGTTCAGTGAGGGCAGGGCTACTCATAAATTAAAATCAAATAACACCCAAACACACAAGTAAAACAACAAGGTCAACATTTTATTTCAAGACCATATTTTACAAATTATTGGCTTCTTGTTAAAAACACAAAAATCCTTTCATTTTTTTTAATGGTTGAACTTGAATGGATTTTTTGTTTTATTTTCATCAAAACAATCATTTACATGATGCGATTGAGAAGAACAATTGGGCATTATATGTCTTTTAGTCGCGAGTGACCCAAGCACTGAATGAAGTTGAAACACATGATTTGAACAACAAATAATTCCAAGGCACCCCCCCCCCCCAAAAAAAACAATCACTTTAATCTCCTGACAGTATGAAAAATATTGAACAGCTACGTGTAAAGATTGACAGAAGTAACGACACACCAATGTGAAAAACATCCACAAATTAAAAGTCCAAATAGAGGAAGAAATCTTCATGGCAGGAAGGCGTTTAAAACAGAGCACACTTTTTTTTCTTTTGTCAAGCAATAATACATGACTAAAACCCAGAAGTAAAAACAAAAAAAAGAAAAAAAAAGCAGAGGTACATTCAAAGCTTTGGCTATCAATGGAAAAAAATACAATGAAACATGGCAATAACAGTTACGTCATGTTATCAGCCAGACTAGAATACCTATGTAGAAAGAAAAGCACATGAAAACATTTTGACTAAACATGTGGGCCACATTTAAGTTTTAGTCTTCAGCAGAGCTAAAACTACGAAATGTGCTGGTGGATATCATGTTACCAAGTTATTTTTTTTTAATTCTTTTTTTTAATTCTTTTTTTTTTTTTTTTTTTACATTTTGAGGATGCTTCTGGGTGTTAAAAAGTAAAACCAGAAGCAAAAGATTACAAAGATTCTCTATGGTTTATTTAGACTATTCTATTCCTTGTTGTTGTGGCCTGGAACACTAAGAGGGACTACATCTCACTAAGAGAACTAAAGTCTAAAAGAATCCAAAAAAGTTCTAGTAAGACTTAATGTAAAAGAAATAAAAGTTTAGTCGGTAGAAGAATAGCTAACTTACCAGACTAAAATGTTTTTTTTATGGATCACAACTACAAGTGTACACCTTGACTTGTTTTTTCTAAGTCAAGTCCTCCATGACCAGAGCTTTTGGATTGTTCATCAAGCCTGGTTAACACGGTGTCAAAAGGAGGGACGTCACTCCTGAGCATCCCCATCCTCCGCCTCCATGCGGCGCTCCTCTTCCTCCTCCTCTTCCTCCTCCTCAGCAGGCACGTCTGCAACTTGTTCCTCCTCAGCGTCTGCAGCGGCGGCGTCAGCGTCGGAATGGTTCCAGGGTTCGCTATCTTGCTGGCTCTCCTTTTGGACTTTATTCTTGTTGACCGATCCCTTGGGGCGGCCCCTTTTCCGCGGCGTGCCGTCTGCAGCTAGTGTGGGCTTCGGGGGGCGCGGCGTGGGGTTAGGGTTGCGCAAGTGGGCGCCTCTCTTGGATTCTGACTTGCGGGGTCGACCGGGGGTGCGGCGTGGGGTTTCTGGGGCTCCTTCAGGCGGCTCAACAAGAGGATACTTCCTCGGCCTCCCGAGAGGCTTCCATACTTTTGGCTTAGGGGACTCCCCCGTCGAGGGGTACTTTCTTGGACGGCCTCTTTTTCGTGGGGGGCCATCGTATTTGCGTAAGTGGGCGCCCTTTTTAGCTTCCAACTTGCGTGGGCGACCTCGCCCCCGGTTAGGGCCTCCTCCGGCTGGCCCTGGGGTACCGGAAAGGGGATGCTTCCTCGGCCTACCCAGAGGTTTCCACACACGTTGCTTTTTGGACTCCTCAGTGGATGGCAAGGGGTACTTCCTTGGACGGCCCCTCCGAGACATCTCTTTTCTGGGTCGCCCGCGCTTCCCAGTCTTCCGGGGAAGGCGTATCTCCAGCCTGGAAGGGGGAATATGCTTTCTCCGTGGGCGTCCTGCTTGAAAGTGGACCTCAAGAAAAGGTTTCTTGTTCATGGAGCCTTTTGGACGTCCTCGCCCTCTCTTAGGGCGCAGAGGGTCATCTGCTGGCGCTTGCTTTCGCTCTGAGCTACTCTTCCTTGGTCTTCCTCTGCCCCTCGGAGTCTTCGGGACTCCGTTCTCATCCAACTCCACCTCTTTGCTCTGAGGTGTCTTTTTGACAGAACCTTTCGGCCGGCCTCTCTTCTTCGGTGCCCATTCATAACTTTCATCATCACTGGATATGTTTTCCGCTTTGCGCTTACCAGATCCCTTAGGACGACCCCGTCCCCTTTTCGGTTCGTCGGAGCCACTGTTGTTGAGAGCCTTTTCAGCCGAGCGTTTGTTCATGGACCCCTTTGGCCTGCCTCTCTTTTTGGGAGTATACTCTTCACCGCTGTCCAGGTTCTTGAATCCCAGTGCGGGTCCACTGTTGGAAATGCCAGACACGAGCTCCATGAGGTTTAAATCTGGAATGCTGACCTGCAGCTTCTTAGAACCTTTGGGTCTTCCCCTGCCTCTTTTCACACAACTGTTATCAGAATTTTCTTCGCTCGACTCGTCTTTGTTTAGAACATCTCCTTGTTCTTCAGTCACTGTCAATTCTTCTTCCATTCCGCTGCTGTCCGCTCGGACTGCAATTAGATGGGCATCTATAAACGGCACATATTGCAACGATTATTACAAAACATATATTTTCAAGTTAACACATCAAATGCATAGAGGAGGCATGAGTACTTTCACTATTACTGGTGCTGCCCTCTGCTGGTCGTCAGGAAGAAAAAAAATACAAGAACAGAATCACAATCATTATATATAGTTTATTTGTCTTATCTTATACTAACACGCTGAATACTATAAAATCTTAAATTAGTTTCATTAATTTATGCACCAAAATATATCTAAGCACAAGTTGTTGTCAAGAGAATGATTAAATGTTCCTACTGTTGTTCAATAAGACTCTTAAACTGCAGCCCTGTACATTTAAATGCAATAAAAACAATACATTTAAAAACAATACATATCTAAGAGTTACCACTATTAACCTATATTTAACTGATTTTTTTTTATTGAAGTAGGATAATCTGCATAATCATCGAAACATAAAAATAGGAAATCATTTGGAAAAAATAATTATAAATGTGCCTACAAAAAAATCAAACGCTACATTTAATAGGCCGTAATTTATCGTTTGAGATTGTTTTGTTTTCGCCATTTTCTCGTACAGGAAAAACGGCATAATCACCGCCTCAGAACAATAAAACGTGTGGAATAATGAGAAATATATTCCGATAATATTTGAAATGGCGGTTTAATATATCTCAAAAATATTATAGCTGCGTAGTATTAATTTATCGCTACTGTTGTTGTTAGGAGGGCGTGTTTAGCATGGCTCAGTCTAATTCCTGGGCAACAACGGCGGGAAGGTGTAGCGCCAGTCAAGTGTTTCGGAAAGTAGCAATAATAACAACGCAAAAAAACACAAATATATTGTCGCTGCATGCTTACGTGTTTAGCTGAACGTAAAATAAAAAACAAACACCCGTATGAACGGTAATATTAGACAAATTCACCGACGACACATGCAATGATTTTATCAAACAATCGGTATGATTATGGAGCAGTCTGTTTTCCAGGTGATAGCCAGTTTCAAAATCGACCGCGGCGGGTAGACGAACGAGCTAGCTAGCAAAGGCGATGTTTTAAAATGCTGCATTCGACCGAGTGTGAATCCCCTACCTTTTGGATAGCCCCAAGATGCCGTTAATTTAATTTAGCACAAAATAGTGAATGAAAATGTCGACTGGGAAACCCCCAAAAAGCGCCAATTATTATGGCTGTGACGGCGGTAATATATTTGCTATCGTTTCCGGTAGCCCGTCACTTGGAAGTGCCTCGGGTAGGAACTAAGATTCGGATTTACTTTGGTTCCTATACTCCTTTTAGACCGGAACTAAAATTTATGTAATATGTACAGTTGAAGAAAGTCGAATAATATTAAATATGCGTTAAATAATAGAATATATTATTATTATTATTATTATTATTATTAAGAGTTAAGAGTTAATAATACAATCTAGTAAAATTTGTTTTTGATAATGTGTCTTTATAGTAGCACATAAAACAGTAGCATTTTACTGTATACTACATATATATATATATATATTCTATTTACAAATATAAACAAAACAATTAAAATACTGTACAAGTGATGACTTTTTCAGTCAGTTTGTACATTTTGAAAGTTAATGTAGTGTACAATGGGAGTTGAATAGTTCGAATGTATATTAAATGTACAGTATATCAATATTAATATAATAAACATCCTGAATCATCCTGAGTTGATTTTAAGAAATTGGCAGACCGACCCGTTTGGGGTTTTGTGCAGATTATTTCATGTAATAATCTTAATCTCAATAATTTAAGGTCCAATATTAAGTGCCACAGCATGGTATCGACGTCTGCATATCAAAATTCCTACATAAGTATGCATAAAAACAAATATACAGTAATGAGTATGTGATCCAGCAACTTAGGACCATGCACTTATACTGCCCATGCTCTTTTGTTTCAACAGGGCCTTTACAACAGAGGAAAGTATATTGGCCAACAGAAAAATGTGTGAAAAATTAGTGGGATGCAGATAATGCTGCAGAGGTTATCAGCATGAGGGGGTGAGAGGTGAGGCCAGAGCAATGAGGTCAGAAACAATAAGGCAATTGCAGGAGGCAAGAGCGAGAGAAAAAGCTATATGCAAATAGTGCAAGGCAGGAGAAGAGACGTGTCAGCTCTGAAAGAAAGCGGCATGCGAGGAGGGGGGGAAAGACAGACGTGGCCGCGGGAAAGGAAAGTAGCGTTTGAGAGAGACAACCCCTGAGAGACTGCATGTTGAACCCACTGCCCCATCTCAGCCCGCCCTCCTCTTCTTCCCTCCCTCCCTCCTTGTGTGCTTTGCCATGGTTACCAGACAGGGCTCCCAATGCAGCCAGTTAATGTGTTTTTCAGCAGCGGGAGCGAGCTGGGTACTAATGTGTCTCAGTCTGGCTCCTGCACAATCAATGTCAACTACACCGGGAAGCACAAACACGCTGGGGCGACATGTCATTGAGGGTGTCAGTTTCACAAAAAGAAAGAAAAAGTGAGCGCGCCGCTTACATTTCTTCACCTGCCGATTCTGATGACTTGTTCAGTGTCACAAGTATGGTAAAATGTAGAGGAAAATCTGAAAACAACACTAAATATGCATTATATTCTTATATGAGAGTACAAACAAGTCTCTGTGTCCAAAAACACCATTTTAATCAGATAATATTCAGATACTGTGTGACATTACAATACATTTTTGAATCGCTGCATGAAAATATAAATATATTTAAATACATTTAAACACACCAGACATCGGGGTCCCCACCGTTGGCTGTCTTTTTTTGTGTTGGAAGCACAAAGGCCATCCAAGAGCTACTGCCCCCTTTAGGACATCCACGTCCTGTTTCCTTCAAGGTTTCAAAATGCAGTTGGGCGAGGACATTGTGGCCTGCGGATGCACCTGCGTGTGTCTTTGTTCCCAAGGACCTCACCTGTGACCTTTCATATCATCACAGGTTAAGGGTCTCAGGGACAACGAATCACGCTGAACACACCTTGTCCTCACTTACGATCGCAAAAAGGCGACATATGAGTCCCCGTGCTCCTAGAAAAGGATGCCGTTGCTCATTCCTGGTGTGCCACAGTCTGCGTCATTGCTTACTGCAGCGCCTGGATTGGATGGCGTCTCTGCAACAAGAAAAAAAGCCAACAAGTTAGATTAAACAGTTTAATTGCATTGTCATTGTTTTACAGCAGTCAAACAAAAGTGCCTCCTGCTGGCAGACAGTTGAAGTCAGCCATGCACAAAGGAACGTGTACAAACGTCATGTATGAATGCAGATATGACATATGGTAAGAACATACGGCCGGCCGCGCCATGTTGAGCTCAAAGTCGCGACGGCAGAGATGGCGGGCGCACATGCTCGGCTCAAGCATGAAATATCTCGCACAGCTGTGGCTCGAAGCCGCCGCAGACAAGGCTGTCGACTTGGATTTCCTGCAGGCCTTGTGATCTCCCAGGATTATGCAATCACTCCCCCATGACAGGAGATGCTCAGCCTTGAAGGTTTTTTTTTTTTTTTAACATGATTTACTCTTCCCCAGACAAAATAAATGTCACACAAGCCTGACGCCGCCAGATGCCACATGGAGGATGCGAGGCACGGCTGCATGTCAGAGATGTGTGCATGGCCAGGTGCGAGGAATAAAAGTGCCGCCCTCCGCTTCCTCTTTGTCTCTTTAGCATGATTTTCCTCCTGCCTCACTTTTTAAGAGCTCCTCTTGCTGAAACCTCTACCAAAAAAACCTCCACAATAATATGGCAGAAAAGACCGTGGAATGGTCGGTCATTCGTCGCGGCTTGTTCCCCGGCCCGTTGGTGTCATTTCCCGACTGGCCATTCGTCTTCCGTGTGTGCCTTTACGTAAACACATCTCTGCCACCACAAGACAGACACACACATACAACACAATACACCCGTACGATGAGCTATTGATCCGTTCTCCCCTCTGGGACAGAGGCAAGCGGGTAAAAAAAAAAAGAAGCAACGATTAATCCAGTAGTTGGTGACTGTTAAATCAAGCCTATATATTTAAATATATATTCCGCCCTGTCTTCGCGCTGGCTTGACACACACTATTCGCCTCTTATTGTCTCCCCTCTTGCTCTGATTTGTGCCCGTTTGCCTCTGCCAAGTCACACTAATCGCTAATTCTCCCTGGCGAGTCCGAGCAAGCAAGGTAGACTACACTATCACACACACGCACGATTGCTTTGATTCCATTATCTGGTACCAACACCATGTCCCCCCTCCTCCATCTATGACCACCTCCGTTCATAAATCTGTGTCACCTACATGCAACACACACACACACACACGCACACACACACACACACACACACGCAGATACTTATGCAAGCATGCAGCATCACCAGCTCTTTCTTCTTCTCTTGCCTCTCTGTCCCCGCCTCCCTCTGCTCCGTCTCATTTTCATCCTTCCCCCTCTCTCTCTCTCTCTCTCGCTCTCCCCCATCACACCACACTCTCTCTCCGACTCCTAACCCCTTCTGATTTTTTGCAGGCGTGACGTCCTGTCTCGCCCGTCTTGCAGTCTTGCGTTGACACAAAGGCGTGTGTCTTATCATTGTTGCTAGCGTGTGCGAAGGGTGAGGATGAGACACTGGTGGAAGGGTGTAGATGGACAGAAGGGGAGGGAGATGAGGTTGGATAAGGGGGGAGGAAGGAGGTGATTAACCTGCATGACCATGACATCCCTGCTAACTTCTCTAAAACTGTCCTCTAAAGTGCACAGTGCAATACACGTGATAAGAGAGGGTGGCTAAACAGTGAAATGAGTCCTAATCTTGGACTTTCCTGACAAAGCACACTAATGAATGTTTGTGACTGTGCAAGCTGCCTTTCCTTTGTGTGCACATGGAGAGAGTAGCGCCCTGCACAGATTGCTGATATATGCTCTTTTTCCCTCCTCGCTGGAGCGCTGCAACGCAATGCGGATACCCAGCGTCTGAGCCACTAGCCAGACACACTGGGGGGACAGAAAAAAGCGGGGAGGTAGGGAGGGGCGGCGGCTGAGGGTGCAGGGAGGCAGCAAGTTCATCACATACACACACACACACAGCGTGTTCCTGAGAACATAGTGAGCTCAACAACCTGTGAGGACATACAGAATAACAAAATCTCACGAGAGGAAGTCTTACATTAAAATTGTCCACCTTATCATGAAAACAATGTCCAATTAATGTAAGTGTTTGCAAAAAAGAGGCAAATACTGGACTGCAATGACGACTCAAACGGCACTGCAGAGGACATACGGAAAAAAAACAAACAAACACAACTTTCTGTATGAACAGCACCGAATGAGAGACAAAGTTGATCCGGATCAGAGCTGTAACAAAGGCGGAACATCAGCCGTATGGAAGGCTATTCTGAGTTTTGAGGTTTAACACCAGACACTCTCCCACCCTGTTGTGTTGAAAGCAACTGTCGCTGCCCAACAAGAATTCTATACCATTTGCTGGCACTCACGACATCATACATCTGATTATCAGGCCGCGGGACGCCGCTTTGCTTTGTCAAAGTGCACAAAGTTACAGCAATATGCCGCTTAACTGGCTTCTGAGGAAAAGGCACAAATGACGGCTCTTGTCTCATGAAGATCATGAAGGACGTGAAGGTGAGTTGTTAATATATATATATGTATTAATATGAATAATATATATACTGTATATAAAATGTATTTACCACTAATTTCCCTAGAGTCGATAAAGGAAATGTAAAGCCCGATTTTATCATTTTTTTGTGCTCATTTCTGCTTTACATTATTGGTTTGCATGGCCATAAAGCATCTTTGTTTCTCCGTTATGACTCCCTGTGATAACACATGCACCTTAAGGAATAAAAATGACACCCAAAGGCCTCTTTTTAAACATGTTCTCTAATAAAAAGCCTGACATCTTATATAGTGCCCTTGTCAGACTCGGTCTTCATACTCACCACTGAGAGAAGAATGCAAGGTGAAGGGGCGTGGGTGTGTGAAGACTTGGTGACACCGCAGGGAAAGCTAGAAGGTTGTACAGTTATCTCCAGGCTGTTTATGATGCGAAACCATACAACCAACTACCTCACGCTGCAGAGCACCTCCTATCTCTTCTTCTTTGTGCGTCCTCTTGGCCGTATCGACCTGGTTGCTAGTCTACACAATACACCAGCGGGTCATTCAGTAATAAGAATAATCAATAAGGACGAGTCCAGAATGATACAGTGAAATAAAAGCAGAAAAGCAAACATGCATTGGTTTTGTGGACTTGTCTCCCTCTTGTGGGTGCACGCAGAACTTGAGCGTGCGTCCCACCCTCCCACCTCCTACCTGAAGGCAAGGCGAGACCCCCTTCTGTCGGAACACAAAGACGAGCACTTAACCTGCAGTCGCTCACTGTAGGCGTCTGCCTGACCTACTTCTGCGAAGGGGAGCTGGAATCTTCCACGTCCTCAAAAGGCTCGATTCAGCACTACCGCGCGAGCGCTTCATTGTCATTCCAAGGTTCAAGTCCAACACAGCCCCCCCCACTCCACTGTTACCCACCCTCGCTCCGACTCAACAAACCACTCTCTAGATTCCTATTGTGGTTTTTTAGCACAGACGAGATGCTTCTGCTTGAAGGAACATAACCTCATGTTGTCGTTTGGTTTATTTATGAAGAGTCTTTTCATGTACAAAAGAATACACAGCATTCCACTGAAGTGAAGGTTAACTTCCTATTACACTTGTGAGACCATTCTTGGTGATGTCATTTGTCATTAAAATTAAGACAAAGTGTTTTACGTCTTACTGCTAATGGTGGTTAACTTATTTTTACACCTGTGTGATTGCTAAGAACAGCAATATGTTACTGAAAACATTGCCCTGAGCAATGGTTTTAGTACGGTTGGCTTGTTTTTACATTACCATTACTACAATTAACAATGTTCAAAAATAAGATTTGTCATTAAAGTTGAGACATTTAGGCCGTTAAGGGTGTTTTGTTGTTTTTATGTCTTAGTACTAAAAACGCTTATCTTATTTGAGTCTAGTACGATTGTTAAGGAATGTGAAAATGTTGCCCTTACCATTGCACGCAATAAAGGTTGAATTATGGCAACAGTTTTACCCTGGAACTGATTAAATGTGTCCACATCCTAGAACATATTGTACCTTATTGGGGTCTGTGTAACAAAATGCGATCTACCGCATGAGTGATGGGGAGAAGCAACACGGTGTTGTCATTCTCCTACTTTCCTCGCCGTAAATGACAGGTCGCACCCACACAGCCCACATCTAGGCGGGGCGATCGTCCGCAAAAGTGGCAAATTTGCCGTTGTTAGCGGTCAATGGCTGTGTTTTGACACCCCTCCTGTGTGCGCCCAGAGGAGTCATTGATTGCACGATCGCTGCCGCACAGCTGAGTTAGCGGGGGCCTCCTATTCAGTTCGGTCAATGCACCAAAAATACAAGTCTCACAAGGCTTCTCTATTCATTCCAGCCGGAGCCAAACAAGACAGGGAGCGCCGCGTCCCTGACTCCGCCATTGTGTTGGAGGCTTCACATTGGAGCATTATTAAATGAAAGTAGGTGTTAAGTGTAGCAGCTGCATATGCTTGACAGAGACAGGCTGCGTCTTCTTTTATTGGCGTGCTTCCAAACGCAAACTCATTCACCTCACCTCTCTGGACTGCCCTCTGCCACGCTATCAGCCCACCCTCCGCCTACCCTTCATTTCTTTCCCTGGCCCTCCTCTCACCTCTCTTGAGTAGCTCTCATTTGTCGTTCATAGCGGAATGTTTCAGGCCTCATCTTTTTACAACTTTCTTTCTCTGTTCTGCTCAAACAATCTCTCTCTGTTCATAACCACAAAGTATTCCTCCTTCATTCCCTTCAATCCACTCCTGCCCTCTCTAAACCTCGCCCTTGCCCCCCCCCCCCCCTCCCCCACCCACCCAACGCACACCCACGTCTCATTCAAAGTCAGATCACGCTTGAATGCGGCATGGTTGTGCCAATGCCAGCCAACTCTTTGCCAGTGTGGCTGGGTGGGAAGCCCCTGCGCCACAGGCCAGGGTGTTGGTACATGCTGGTGTCGGGTCATGAGAAGCTGGCTGATGAGGATTGTGCTTAAGCCTCTCTGCATTTAACCACCGGAGCCAGGCCAAACAATCTGCATCCAAATATTTCTTACGCGACCTCACTAAACAACAATTTAAGTGCGTTTCTAAAACACTATGAGGAAAAAACAGGTTAAGAAACCTTCTCTTAAAAAAAAGTGAAAGTCATAATAGCGTCACCCCTGGGTTTCACACCAAATAGGAAGAAAAAGTACAACTACAAGACAAAGTGATGATGATAAATGACTACTTTATTGTAATACTTGATTCCCGCAACATTACTACTGTTTTGTGCAATTAATAATAATAAATGTATTAATTTTAACCTAATATTACCACTTCATTTGAGTAAAATTACTCACTTTTTTGAGTTACATTACGACTAAATCTCTCTCAAAATTACTACTTATTTTTCAGTTTATTTTGGTAAAAGTAGGGCTTTATTTTGTTAAATTACAAGCGTTCTCCCCTAATGTTAGGGCTAACGATACAATTTTAGTCTAGTAAAAGTGCTCCTTTTTACCTAAAAGTTAATATTACAACTCTGGTTATAATACTACTTTTTTTGTACAATTTTAACTATTCTTTTGGTGACATTACTGCTTTTTGGAAATATTAAATTTATTTTACGTAACATTACATTATTCTCATAATTTTTTACTTTATGCTCGTACAATTATTTGTTTTTTCTTTTCTTCCAGTACTCCTATAATTCCACTCCCAGTGTCCTACATCTGTATTTTAGAAGCCCATCTCATCTTTTCGTATTCACTTAAACAAAAACGTCCTGCATGCTCAGCTTGCCATCCTCACTCAGCTGTCTCCACTAACAGAGGATGCAAACCTGCAATGTTCATGCATCTTCTCAGTGAGATGCAAAAAAAATAAATATCCACAAACCGGAATGTGATTGTGTCGTGCAATTATTTTTTGTGCCGCAAGAAAAACATCTCCTCGTATCTTATTTACAAAGGCAGAAAACATTACCATGGGAACGCACCACCAGGCGAACTCAATGACTTGGCATGATGCCCGATGGTTGCTAGGGCACTGTTGTCAAGAGCTACTGGGTTGTGCGTGCACGCATGTCCTGTGTGTGTGTCTGTGTGTGTGAAAATGCATGATGGCGTATATTTGTGACGCACGCAGCAGGTCCGAGCTTAGAAACGAACCGTTCAATATAATGTTCTTTCACACTGATACAGGCTTTTCTAGGGGCTCAATGGGACATTATTCAACAAGAAGAGTTTTTTTGTAGAGTAGTTGACAAATGATGACAAGCACCTTTTGTTGGGTAGTAAATATTTATCCTTTATGTTGGTAGCTAGTGCATGTGCTTGCCGATGGGAAACCATGCAAGCGGCTACTGTGGTGTTAACTTTTGCGATTTGTTTTGCAGCACAAACATAATGAGTCCCCACTTTAGTAATGACTGCGCTAAATGCAGCCCATTTACTATAACTCATGAGAATTAATACAAAAGAGTCTTCTTGATTCTGTCTATTTAACCGCTCTGATCTTGGCCTCCTTCTTGCGCTCTCTCTCTCTCTCTCTCTCTGCTCTGGCTTTTCAAAGAGTGCGTATCAATGGGAATAAAACTAATTTTGCCAAAGCAAATTACCTCACAAGCAGATTCTAGCTTTGAGGATTTTCCCATGGCTCGTCTCACTGGGGGATCTTCTCTTCTGGTTGACCGCTGCATTCCTGAAATCAGCAGAGCATCACGCACGTTATTAGCATAGCACAGGACAGAAAGAGCAACAATAACAAACACATTGAACCATGGAATTGTAAATAAATCAAGGCCCCCACCCCAGCACTCTTAAACACCACCATCTCAGCTTTAATCTTGCTTCTGCCTCGCTTGTCCTGTTCCAGTAATCATAAAAGTAAAGCGCGGCGTACATAATTAAATTAGTACGGACAATCCCCGATTAGCACAAAAGGAATGAATAGAAAGTCAGACGCTTGCGACATAAGAAACGTATTGAGAATGAAAGGGATTAACAAAGTGGGAGATAATGGAGAGAAAGAACACTGTGCTATCAACAAAGCATGCATGGGAGATGGGGGGGGGGGAGAACTACATGTACAGCAGAGACAGTTAAGGACAATGCTAATGAATAATACATTAATGTTGCTGGAAAATATAACCCAAGATGATAAATTAAACATCCACTGCAGACACCATAAATACCAGCATTGTGTCAGTGTGGGCTGGATCATTCTTACACATGTACATACATTAGGTGGAATACCACTGGGGAGGAAACATGGAAACACCTTTGTCCCCACATCCTTTGAACTCAAAGCCAACTGAGCCCAGCCGTGTCCTGAAATGAGGGCAGAGGGCAGGACAAACAGTCTGTCGTCATGGCAACACGTAGGAAATGGTTGATTAACCTGTCGCAGGCTACGGAATGTCAAGACGCAAGGGCATTCTGATGACCTTGTGTATCATCGTATATTAGAACAATCAATAACGTATCAGGAAGCCTGAGGATAGCAAAGTAGCTTTACTGCCTGGGACCACGCGTGCAATGAAACAGACAAAAGCTGCTAAACTGAATAGCTTGAATGGCTGCCGCATCAATGATCCTAATGAGCAAACATGTGAAATGGACGGCGGCTGCAATCGCCGCCTTGCCGGTGTCTGTGTTTTCATCTCACTCCTGAGGTGTTGGATCAATATGCAACCCTTTGTATGTCATTAGTTTGTCTGACGGCTGAGATGAACGCCGTCTGCTGTGCAACCTGTATGCATATTAACCTGGCTGCTAGTCTTGGTGTACAAACGAGTGAATTTCAGCTGCTCTTGATGCTAACCCTACATGTGCAAGTGAGTGAGGTCTGTGCACGCATTGGTGTGTCCTTGTGTTTGTCCATTGCGGCAGAGGGTGGAGTGGAGGATCAATAGGAAACAAATGAATTCAGATCAATATGAAGCTGGAGAGAGAGAGAGAGGGAGGGAGAGAGAGAGAGAGGAGAGATTGAAAGTGAGTGGTGTGATGCCTGTGATGTGTTAGCACTGCACACAAATTTCTGCAATAATCGTCACTATTTGTTTCTTTATTTTTAGTGCGATGATGACTGAGGAGTTTAGAAGGTCGCGTATGCTAACAACCAGGCGTCTCACCGGGGAGACATCTGCTACTGTCAAAAGTGAACTTTTACCCCTTTTTTTCCCCCAACGCTGTTCATGAATAACGGAGCAGGAAGACTGTTTCACCCCAAGCGTGTCGGGAGGCAAGGGATTTAACGCTGAACTTTAACTCCCGTTTGGGTCGAACTTGACATTCACAAGTAAACCTGAAATGGCTTTGTATGTTTTCGTTGTTCAGCCGCAAAGGTAACAATCTTGAGCAGCGTTTCAAGCTTACACGCGCTAACTCAATTCAAATGACATTTTAACTAAGCATTTGACTATTGTAGCTGTCAGCTGGTGAGAGTAGCCATCATTGACATTGATCAGATCATATCTATTGACTGCATTGAAGTGAGGATTTCTGTCAATGCCAAAATCACATCAGAGATACTTAAGCTCGACAGCATTTCCCTGCCATTGTTAACGGGACTGCTCAGCTTTGCGGATCTTCTCCTGCCTCGGCCGAGAGATCAAAGCGTGGAGAGCCATCTGGGAGTCGGAAGTGAATGAGACTTTGAAGTGATGGCGGCGAAAAACAAACACGCAAGAGCTGAGTGCTTGTAAACCTGCACTCGCTTCTGATTGTCTGCTCAAGGTTCTTCTTCCTTTTCGTTGGTAAATGCCTCGGTTAGCTTTGAGTGCAAGTGTACGTGATACCTGGGAGAAATTATGATTGGAGCGTAATTGCCGGGGGTGGCCTTGAAATAGACGCTTTGGACGTTTCCAGTCTCAGATCTGAAGAGCATCAGATTAAATGTTACATCCACGTACTTATTGTTCACCTTTCCAAGCATTATATAAGCACTTGATTTCATTTATTTAGCACGGGGTGGGAAATGTAGGAAATTCCCCTATGTCAAATTTGTATTGAACAAGACACGCATGAGCCACTGTTCATCCCAAATGGCACTTGATAACGCCACAGAGCTCCTTCATGGAAGCCCTTTTGGATCGGCGCAGACGCGGAGAGAGAGGACATGCACCAGCTTATCAATCAGACCACAGCATGGAAAATAACGTCTCAAGTGGCGAGCTCAGCGGTCCTTCCACTAGATCAGTGCCGCTCATTTCTCTTCCCTTGTTGAACTCACACTATCATTTTCACCTTTGCCAATTTCGCACCACTAGTAAAGTTGAGAAGACGGTGGCCATGGATACAAAAAGGAGGTAGAGAGGGGGAGGCAGTGGGCGAGGCGAGGATGCTGCAGACAGGAACGGGAGGATGCTAGGTGGCGAAAAAGGCTGCAGCGATGACTGTTGATTAATCTGATTAGTTGTATTTACAGGAAAATACTAATCACCAACTTAGCTTGAAAGCGTATAGAGGGAATGAAATATTACATTTTTAAGTACGTCTCTGACAAAGGGAGTGAGAGAGAAAACCTCAGGCAGTGATTTACACTCAAACGTCCCCCCCCTCAACCCCGCCTCGCTCATCTGTCTCTCTGTCCCCATGAGCTGCTATTCTGTGAGTCCCATCGCCGTCTTTCTGTATCGCCCGGGCCTTTAATGTGCTTTGGCGTGTGTTAGCTGCGGGTGCTAGTGTGTGCGCGCTGCAGCCGGCGTCCTACAGACAGGTCACGGGGACATCTGAAGCAGGCGCAATGTTGTCTATGACATCACCGCGGCACTGCTGCTACTCGTGTCTCACCTTGCCGCACTGTCTGAACCTGTGGTGCATTCGATGGCAGGGAGCACAAACACATACTGTACATCCTTGTCATATATCATATATCAATATTAGGGGTGTCACGAGACACTCAGCTGACAAGACGAGATGATACACAAGATTGGGTCTACAAGAACGAAATGAGATGAGATTTTAACATTACTTTTGAGAAAAGTAGAATGGAAAAAATATAAAAAATATATCGCAATGTAATAATTCTACTACGTTACTTTGCATTGCTCTCTCACAATGCTACACTCTACTGTGCTGTGTGTATGCTAGCGGCCCCGCCCCCCACCCACTGAGACAAAGAGACTGTACGACTGACAAAAGGACTCACTCTGTTCATGCCGTTGTTCTATAGAACAAATGTGCCAAGGTGCTGAAACCAGTGCACAGAGTGAAGCCTCTCCATGCCTGTTTGGAAGTGGGAGACGAGGCAGACAGGCATATACATATAATAAATTGAGGCCAGCAAAATTATTAAATTATTGAGTTTATCTTCATTTATTGTGTGATTAATTCATTTATTTATCATATTTATGTATTACCTATATGAGGACACCCCTAAGCAATAGAAATATAATTCTAGATTATATACAGCAAAAATCTTGGATGATGGATGGAATGTTGTCAGTCACTGAGTTTGTAGCAAACTACGACCATGTGTGAAATGAAACCATATATTCTCAGCAGGTATGCCGCAGGTAAAAGTCACATGTTTGTGGTTGGTAGCGTGACGCGGGCAGCCAGAGAATCTTCAGCCTCCAGATATGACTGATGATTTGCATGGACCTTAAAATGTGCAGGTGTATGCTTGTTCCTGCAACTGTGTCAAATCATCACATCTGTCCATCGGTGTAAAAGAAAAAAAAAAAAAAAACCTGGTGAGGTGGCGGGGGTCTGGCTGGCCCCCTGTTGTCAGGCATTGAGGGAATGTGGCTCTACAATGTCCTTGGCTTGGGAATACAGATAGCTTATATGAAGCATGCATGAAGTCCCTATGTGTGTGTGTGTGTGTGTGTGTGTGTGTGTGTGTGTGTGGATACGGCACATAAATGATAAATGACCAGCACAACTAGGCACCATATGCATGCTACCACGTTGCATTAATTACAAATAGGGCATGTACATTTCCTTGCAACCTCTCACTGTATCCTAACTTAATGCACCACTGAAAAAGGCAGCAAAGTGTACGGACTGAGGTGTGACAGGTAAAAAAAAAATAAAAAAAAAACAGAACTGGAGAAAAAAGTAGACGGTGGCAGGTAAATGACAGAGTGAGCAGCATGAAGAACACGGGGTAAAGTAGGACAAGTGAAATAGATTGCGTGACTGAAAGACAGACAGATTAACTAACAGAGGCAGACAAAGAGCGAGCGTCAAGAACAAAAGATGGTGGAAGGAAGGAGAGAGGGAGCGACGTGGCGCAGGACGGCGAAGAGAGAGACGAGTGAGTCGACAAGGGAGTCGGTGAGACGCGGGGTGGCGTGCTAAAATAGGTGGCAGACTCCCCGTCAGCGCGGTGACCTAGTCGCGTGGGGCTGAGGAATTCTCCCCGGACACATTCCTCTCAGATGTTAACCCATGCCAAACCACCACTGCATACTGCGGAGCCTTGCAGAGCTTCTGCGTAAAAAAAAAAAAACATGATCTACAACATTGGCGCCGAACCATTTTGAGCACGATATCAAATTAAAACACTGTATAAAACGCACAAAACGAATACCAACTCACCACCAGTGCGAGAGAAGATGATACTCGGTGTGCATGAGTGTGTTCATTTTGCTGCCCAGTCTTGTTTTAGTAGTGGTCAGCGCCGAAAAGGTAGGCGTTTAATCCAAAATAACAGAACAACAAACTTCTCTACGCAAACAACAGACAAGATATGAGGCACATTAGTATGCCAGGAAACAACAAAACCACATTTTAAAGGGCTGCTGTCACAATTCGGTTTGAATTACAACGTTAAAGGAAAAGTACGCTTTTTTGGAATTTTGCCCATCATCCACAATCCTTATGTGAGACATGAACACACGTCTTTCTCTTTTCTGTGCGTTCTAAAGATATAAAAACAGCTAAAAAGAGGCAGCTAAGAATGCACGTAATGGTACGCACCTATTCCGCATATAAAGCCTCCTGAAAAAAAGCACCAACTACGCTCCATTTACATAATGTGACCTGAATATTCACCAAGCTATAGCAACATTGTTATTATTACTGTTATTAACACTGTTACGCCGAAGGACTACGTTACTGGCGTAGTGACACCTCGCCACACCACTTATTATTAAATAAAAGAAAACAAATGATTTCCAAAATGGGATATACATTTATATTGACTTTGACGTAGTTAATAACAAAATTGAAAAGGTAAGTGTCTACTGATATATCTATTGCATCTGAATGTGGAGCGCTCCGTGGGTGGGGCCGAACCGGGCTGCAGCCCAGTGCTGGGGAATCCTTGATGTATAAAATATCCGAGCAGAATGCACATGATGCTGATATCACGCAAAGGTATGCGGGAAGAATACCTTGCTTCGAATGAACAAATGCTGCGCATTATTGTGAAAATCAAATAAATGACCGGCGGCTTATTCCCAACATACTTCCTGACTGTACAGCAAATCTCTGAGCAAATATCTTCAACCGTGGAACTATAAGTCAAAGTACACAGTTCAAGCATCTGTGAATCAACAGCTTGTGTGCCTGGAGACAATGTGTGTGGTGTGTGTGGGATCCTGCAAAAACACATTGTGAAAATATCAGCACAAGAAGGGCTCTATTGTGTCGCCCAGGCAGAATGCAACTCTTCTTCCTCTGCGGCTGCTGCTTGACCGGGGGCATGCGGGGTGACATCAGCACAAAGATGAAAATGTAATGTGAGGCATCGCCAAAGCTGCCTGCAATGCGAGACCACAGGCTGCTCTTTATAGACTTTTCAAATCCTGATAATGGGGATGTGACCAACGGATGACCCTTGGGCTAAGATGGGTCCCAGTATTTCACTTTTTTTGGTCTCAAATAGGCATGCTGGGGAAAAAATGGCAGCTTGTCTGCTGGCGGCCTTCACTGATAATAGGACACGTGTGTGCTCACATATCTGCAAGCTTAATCACGACAGAATGACTAAGGGAGGAGTAATTCAATTATACCAATGGCACATTGACGTTTCGATCCGACTGCTGAGTTCCATTAAGCAAAAACCTTGGTCAGTAAAGAACTCCATTTTGCACTAAACTTAACATTAGAGCCATTTCCACGCAGCAAATACTGAGAGGAGGAAATGTAGGTTGTGAAGCTTTGTGACGCTACCAAGGGTACCAGTATTGTCAAAGACCACTAATGTGATAACCATAGAAACAGAAATGGAACTTATTGTGATGTAGAAGTCTGGCAGCATAACAATATAAAGGTGATTATTTAAAAAGGATATTACGATCGTCTCTTGTTTATCGCAGTTAATCAAGACTCGACCACGCTAAGTGAATTTCAACGAAGTACTGTAGGATTCAATATTAATAAATGGAAAATTTTCCTTGTTAACCCATAGAAAACCTGTTTATAACTTTCTAAATACAAGTTTTAACATTATTAGAGCCCTGTAGACAAGAAATAACACCCCTATAGTCACTTTACACTACACTCTATTAGTCTTTGTTTATATCATATTGCGCAGGCTACGGGATCACTGCATGGACAACAGACAACCGCTGCTAGCATTGCAAGCTACCAACCTAACTAGTTAGCCTCTCCAATTTAATTATTCTAAACTTAAAGGGTTGTTCGGATTTTTTGACATGAAGTTGTATGACATCCCCGTCAGCAGTGTACTACATCAACGGTGACTTACTCCCAACATGGTCCCGCGAGTCCAGTTCTGGTTGGATTTCCGTGACGAGGAACATAGTTCCTCTTAGTCGCTGGGAAGTAAAGAGTTTGGCTTCTCAAAACAATATGCGTTCAAAAGACTAATACATTTGCATCAAAAAATGCCTCCTCGAGAAAATTAGACTAATAATCTGACTAGAACTGGACTCGCCTACTGACTGAAGCCTACTGACCTGAATACTGCATATAACTTGTTTTTCAATATTTTTTGACTAATAATAGTCCATAGTCCATCCATCCATCTTCTATGCCGCTTATCCTCATTAGGGTCGCAGGTATGCTGGAGACTATCTCAGCTGACTTCGGGCGAGAGGCGGGGTACACCCTGGACTGGTCGCCAGCCAATCGCAGGGCACAATAGTCCATAGTCAACTACGAAACAGTGATCATTAATTCATTAGTTATTTTTTGGGAAAAAAAAACGTGATATATTGAGGGAGCGATATTCAAACCGTGATATAGCTGGAGACGACTGCATACTGGTATGTCGATAATGACTAAAAATGTATTCATGTGTAAAAATTAATCCAAAAAAATTTTATTGGGTAAAAATTTGTAAAATATTTCAATAATTGCCCTGTAAAATATATGAAAATGCTTATTTTCTTAAGTATAACAGATAAAAGTAGAGTAAATTGTTCTTACCTGACGACAAGCTTGTCCTCAGAGGGGTTGTGTTGAAGGCCCAATCTGAAAAATAAACAAAAAACAAAAAGTAACTTACTACCATACTACCAGTTGAAATTCTAATGCTAGATGCTACAAGAATGACGTAGGCACGCCATTGCTGGCTTTATTGTTTACTGCAGTTATGTTCCTGACGTACTGACAATGGAAAAAATGCTTCTCTCTGAAACGAAAGTAAAGGATAAAGAATAAAAATGTTGAAATTTAAGAAGGAAATACCAAATGGAAGTATAGCATAAGATGTGATGCTGTTGAGTGAGTAAAGTGGATAGACAGTAGTAATAAGCATGTTCAAGTATGATGGATGGGCGAACAAACCCACACGAGGCTTACATATATCCCTCGACACTAAAGCGAGAAGACACACAAGCAAACAATCACTTAACAGGTGTGTTGTCTGGTTGCGCCACTGTCATGTGACAAAATGGCACAAACAATTACTGAGGTGTTGGGCGGGCCGGGAAATCCATGTTTATCGTTTGTAGAGCAGATATCCAAAAGAATTAGCTGAGAAGCATACAGTTTTACTGGGGGAGCGCCAAGTTGAGGATTTACAACCAACAGCAGCATAAAAACAGTGAGGTTGCAGAGTCTTTAGGTGTCAGGCAATGCACATGTGTGAAGTCTCCTTATGCAGCAGGGGCCTCTTTCCCTTTAAGGCCCAGGTATTCGCGAGTGTGCTGACCCTGCCACTGAGTTCATTCCATAAGCAGACCCATATAGCTTCTCCTCCAGAGCCCCCGGATCACGAGCCTGCTGCGCTGCTGCCGCCTTGGTTATGTAAGATTACATAACAGCAGGTCTGTCTGAGCAATATTTCATAACCTGGGGGTGCCACAACACCGACACTACCCACCAAATCCCCTCAGGAATGGATTCAGAGGTACCAGAGGTTGCTTCGGGAGTTAAAAAAAAAAAAGAAGAACTGCAAAAACAAACACGGTCTCTAGGGGCGGTTATCTCACTTAACCTTCGAGCTGAAATTTCCCAGCCGTCGAAAGTCGGGTATCGAACCCGTTGGTTTTCTTGTGTGGCGGTCACAGAGAGGTCGAGGTCAGGACGCCACTAAACAAAAGCTATCCGCCTCGCTTGGCTTATCACGGCATCCAGAAATGTCAGATCACGGTGTACTAATCAAATCAAAATCACTCAATGCGAATGAAGCCAGCGCACACTTAGGGACAACATAATGAGAGAAGTAGGCCAGCAACTGCAAGCTAACGGTCTCCTGTTTGGATGGCTTTTTGTTCTCCCAACTTTTACTGACTACATTAATACAGATCATGAATGAGGGGAGCAAGCACATGTACACGTACAGTAGCACATGAGCCAGCCAGGGAGAAAAGGGAACGAACAGAGATGCCAGGAGGTAGGGCTAAATACGACATGGATGAAGCATGAGGGGACAATAGCAGACAGCTTTTATCCACGGCTACAAAGCAATTTTACCCACATCTTTACACATCCGATATGCGACATTCGTTCCCATCAGACACCGCTCCGCATTTTAAACCGTTTTGAAAATGAAAACTTGACAAAAGTGAAATGCGAAAGAATACCGGCCTTACCTTATTGAGTTCAGTCGTTAGTGAGGACAGATAGGCGATAAAACTGATGAAGAAGAAGAGCAGCAAGGGAGGAGATATAAAAAAAAAAAAAGACTGAATGAGGCCGCATCCTTCCTCCTGTCAATCCAGTGATTTTAATTCTGTTATTTTGAAAAGTCGAACCGTCACGCGTGTGCGCCGACCTCCAGACGATGAACGCAGATAAATGGATGCACGTAAATGCGGACACGCACCCCGGCCTCCACCTCCCCCCCTCCCCTCACCCATCCCCAAAAAAGTGGGCGCTCTCGCTGGTGATCTCCCCCGCTTCGCCTGTTCAAAGCCTTCGTGTAAATGTGAGCGGAGCTAATCCAAATTCGAGGAGGAAGAAGACGAGATAGATGCACGAGATGGATGACAGAGGGGGGATTTTTTTTGTTTTTTAGACAAAAAGAGGAGTGTGGATAGTGGTTCTACTCACGAATGCATGAGGTGGTCACCACAGAAGAATTTCTTGATGATGGTGCTTTTTTTTTCCCTTTTCCCGCGATTTTGCAGATTCCTACCTAGTCGTCCCCTACTGGTCGCCTCCCCCCTCTACCACACACACACACCCTCCTCGCTTTCTCTCCTCCCTCCCATTTTTCCTCACCAGTGCCGGTACTCTTTTCTCCTACCTCTCTCTGCAAGACCACGCTCTCCATTTTCTCCTGACTAAAAAAAAAGGCATGTGACCTAACAAGGAGTCAATCCTGCATATATTTAAGGAGTGCCATGCATTAGCCTATCTCCGTATGTGAGGTGGCGACGGTGGTAAAAAGAAGGAAAAAGAGCCCAGCCTGACGTGCTCGGTCTTCAGGGAAAGTGGATAGTAGGAACAGCGTGAAGGGGAAGGAGTGAGAAGGAGTCCTCAGTGTGTGTGTGTGTGTGTGTGTGTGTGTGTGTGTGTGTTGGGAGGTGGGAGGGGAGAGAAACAAGAGCTAGGGAGAAGAAGAGAAAGAGAGAGAAATATCCAGCAGGGAGGGATAGAGGAGGAGTGTGTCAATGGAGGGAGGAGGAGGAAGAAGAAGGGGGGATACATAATTTTTTACCTCCTTTACCGTAGTTTGCACTTCTTCATTCCGTCTTTTTGTGAAGGAAACGGAGAATAGGGAGAAAGGAGCACGGTGGGCTTTTGTCCCCTTTTTCTGGTTTCCTTTCGCCCGCGTCTATTCATTTTCTTCACGTGCACTTGAACTCAAAATCTTGTCTGCTTCCCCTCCCCTCCAATCGTTCTCTCCCTCCGTCTCTCTCTCTCTCACTGCGCATCTGTGTGTGTCTGCCTTGCTCGCTCACTCTCTGGAAATAGTCCTAGCAGGCAGGAGAGAGGGAAAAGGAGAAGGCGAGGGGGACAAAAAAGGGGAGCGAGACGTCGACTGGGGGGAGGGGAATAAGACGGACAGAGAGCATAGTGTGTGAGCGTGTGTACGTTTGTAAACACACTAACTTTACATGTTTCAAAAGGGATGATGTTAGCATGCTAAACAGCCATGTGCAATTGGATAATGCACAGCTACTTGGGGGTACAAAGCGTCTTCATATGTATTCATTTATAAATGAAAATGATGGGTCACTTCCAAGGTCACATTCCAAAACATTTTCTTTGTCACAACCTTTGATAAAGTGCAATAAAAGCCTAACAACACAGGAGCTCTCAACAGGCGGCCTGTGGTCACCTGCTGATATTTGTGGACCCTGAGCTGAACAAGAGACACCTTCACTGTCAACAGAACAGTCTCCGGACACTCGGTTCACGAGACGAGACAAGACACGATATTGGGTCTGCGAGATTGAGACCAGACGAGATTTTAACATTACTTTTGAAAAGTACAAGAGTACATTCTTTACACTGTACTCTTTACTTGCAAATCTTGCTTGTTTGCTGCTGTAACAAGTAAATTTCCCCGCTGTGGGATAAATAAAGTACATACATACATACGTACATACAAGGAAAAAAATATCAAAAATGTATGACAATATACTGTACTGCAATCTACTCATTTAATTTTTACTACGTTACACTCTTTTGCACTCTGTGTGCATACTGGCGGCCCCGCCTCCACCCACCGAGACAAAGAGACTGTATGACTGACAAAAGACCTCACTTGGTCCATGCCGTTGTTCGAGGGAACAAACGCGCCAGGGTGGTGAAACCAATGCACAGAGTGAACCGCTTCCTTCCTGCCCGTTTGGAGGCGAGAGACGAGTAAAACAGACAGGCATGCGCATGGCAATACAATCCTCATCAAAATGTTAAGACCAGTTGAAAACTGCAAGAATTTCCATTTCGTACTGCTGGATCTTAAGGAGGTTCTAAGTAGAACTTCAAAAATTAAAAAGAAGAAATGGGAATGAGAAAAAAATGAGTAAGCAATTTAAATGTGTATTCAGTGTCATTTTCTGTCAGGTATTCACACGGTCATGATCTCTTGATGGCAAAGGCAAAACAGTGTTTTCTCTTTGAACACGTCCCTCATGACTGAAGGCCCTCGTCTGTGCAGTAATGACTGGCTTTTTCAACAGGACAAGGCTGCACATCACAAAGGACTTCTTCCAGAGGAGTAGGCTCACTCTTTTGGACCATCCTGCATGTTCCCCTGATCTAAATCCAATTGAGAACATTTGAAGATGGATGGCAAGGGAAGTTAAAAAATCAGTTCCAAACAGTGGATGCCCTCCATGAAGCCATCTTCACCACCTGGAGCAACATTCCCACTAGCATCCTGGAAACCCTGGCATCAAACCCATTTTTCAGGTGATTACCATCAATGGCCCAGCTAATCATTACTGAGTCCTTTTTTTTTCTTTCTTTTTTTTTTTTTTTTTTAAATTTTTTTTCAACATTTTATTTTTATTTTGGGTGGTTTTGAGCTATGGTCTCAAACGTTTAATCAGCTGATGAACAGCCTATTTCACTTTAATGTTTGTTTGCAATGCTTGCTCAAGTTTTGTTTTGTCTTACTCCCATTTCTTCTTTTTGCTTTTTGAAGCTCTACTTAGAACCTCCTTTAGATTCAACAGTGTAAAATGTAAATTATTGCAATTTTTCAACTGGTCCTATTTTGATCAGGAGTGTATATTGAGCAAGCAAAATTATCAAGTTAATTTTCATTTATTGTGTGATTAATTGTTTAATTTATTACCATCCCAGGCCTGATGCGCACAACGAGAAATCTTTTTACGTTTTAATCTTGCGAGATCTTGTGACACCCCTACTATCCACCCATCCACAGCACAAGGAGCACATGCAAACTCCATATAGACATGTTCCAAAGGTGATTCAAACCCTTATGTGCTGACTACTAAGCCACAGTGCTGCCCTTGGGCAGGAAATAAAAGCTAAAAATGAGTCACTTCCAAGTTTCATGGTCACACTCCCAACTGTGTTCATTTCCAAACTCTGACATAAAGCAATAAAACCATAGCACACTGGTCCTCAATAGGCAGCTTGCGGGGACGCGAGACTCCATCGGCGTCAGAGATAATGGACAACTGAACAGTGATAACAAACCATCAAGCAAAACTTTACTTTTAGTCCTTTTTTGTCCTTTTGGCCAGACTCATATTGCATTTAGATCAGGCGTTTTCCAAGTGTAAGTCTCTCCACCTGAGGGCGCCACTGCGCACTTTTGGAGTGACGCTAAAACTGAAAACTAAAAAACGTCATCTTCAGCCCACCAGATGGCAACAGAGAACCGTAGAAGACTCCAAGGCACAATGTTAGACTTTGAAAACCCCTGACAGTTAGTGTACAGCTTTCAGGTTGGAAGAGCATGAAGTGTTTCAGTGCTCTGTTCTGCCACTGCTTTGCGGTGACTTTCAACAACAAGCTGAATACTTGAATAGTACACACAGTAATAACTGCATGTCGTTTTTAATGCTTGCCAAATTTGTCTGGGAATCTATTTGAAAGTGATGTGCGGATGGATAGTTAAATATCGATACTTCCGATACCAGCTCTGCATGCTCTGAAATCAAAATATTGATACTTTCACTACCCCAGTCATTTGAGGTAATGTTTATCTGAAACGTTTTTCTGTTGAAACGTTTACCTATCGTAAACACACGGAGCCGTGTGTGAATTGTGAATAAAGTTTTCATTCTTAAAATAGTCGCTAATAATCAATCATTGATTTTAATGGTTTTATTGTTTTCTTTTCTTTTTTTTTATTGTTTAAAATACTATTTTCACATATTTTATATGATTTTGTCCTGTTTTTCTCTTGCTGTATATTAACCTGTATATTAACCTGGCTATATTGTAAATCATCCCGCTACCTCAATATACTTTGTGGTTCAAAATAAATAAAGAAATTGCTTACATTCATTAACAAATTCTGAATTTATTCAAATTCATAATGAATTGAATTCATAAATTAATTCAATGTCTTGTATTCTTTATGCTATGATGTGAAATACGCATTCGGTGAATTTGCAAAGTATCTGTATCAGCGATACCAGCCTGAATTTTACTCAGCATCAGATCGGAAACTAAACCAGTGGTAACACATCACTACTATTTGACCCGCAGGTGATCAAAATAAAAGCATTTTGTTCTATTTTAGCATGTACGTTAATGTTGGAATTGCTGACATCCTTGATTCACCTTAGTTAGAACTGCAATTTTTCCTTTTTTCTTTGTGTCTTTACAGTATTTAAAAAGATATTTTCGGGGATACTTTGCTTTGTCTTTTATTAAAGTATGTTTTTTGTTGTTTAGAATATAATCGTAGTATGGCTTGACCGACTATAATAAATGGAACTTTGATTCGTCAAAACATTTTTTTGTGGACCTTTAAAGATGTGTTTTTGGGTAGCCATGCCCTAACATGTTACTAATATTTTATCTTAACACGAAAGCAGTGGTCACCTTGCTTAGTTGTGCTTCCTCTCAAACGGCGCCAAGCTTATTTTTTTTTTCATTAATTAAACACCAACCCTTACCGCATATCTTCTGCGAAGACGGCGGTCACCTTGGCAAACCGACAGAATCATAAAAGATGTCATGTAAGCCACTGCGGCAAATATGATTGAATGATCTCGTGTGTTTATGTAAGGCATGAGCTGACATTAAACTGCTTTCAATTTAGTCACATAAATGAAGTCTGCAGATAGTTTGAAATGGTTGAATAGAAGCTGAGCTGCTTTACCATGTAGCTTTGGTCGCCCTCAATGCTGAGGTGATTTGTCCATGCAGACTGACTTCTTGAAAAGCCTTTCAGGGATACAAAAAAGAACTAGGCCAGTTGCATGGAGGCAAACACAACAGCGCCCTCTGCTGGTAGACAACGGTACTACGTCATGTATGACTTCAAGACAGGATTTATTTCAAATAAAAATGCTATTTAAATATTTTAAGACTTGTACGGAGCATGCATTGATAAGGTCAATATGATACTATATTTATAACGACTTTGTCAATGAATGGGAAAGGCTATAATTCAAAATGAAAATTTTAATTGACGCGTCACCCTAGCTGTCTCCTGTCTCCTAAATTACCATCCGCACGTGAAGCTAGCTTAAAACAGCTAACCGACACCAACAGCCAAACTCTCGTCTTTGTCCAAACACATACACTGTTAGTCTTTTTTCCAGCTAAATGTGTTATTTTTTTTACTTGTAAGCTCACCTCTGTTCCCAGCTCCCAGGACGTCAGGTATCACTGTGAAAGACCTCAACTGGCAACTGGAGTTTCCTCTAAAAGTCATGTTTAAAGACTGTATGCGTTCGCTTCTTGGAGCACTTGCCAGGCACTCTGGATAAAGGTGCACATTAACAATAAAACCGTAAAAACAACAATATACACCTAATTCTAACAATATTTTTTTTTATTTAAAATTGGGACTATTTAGGCAAATTCAAGAGTAGTGCTGCGCAGTTTAAAATGACAACTATCGAGCATGGATCGTAAACGCAACATTACCATGCCTGTATACAAGTGTAGCGATCACATTACTATTACTGTACTTTTATTTTATTAACACTTTATACCCTATCTAATAAATGCAAGCATTTTGAACTACTGTCTGGTCCTCCTTTATTTTAAGGAACTGGTGGAAAAAGTCAGCAATATCCTATCAGCCACGATATATTTGCACAGAGTTGATGTATGTTATCCACTCGGGCATGTCGACAACATAATAGAGACCGTGTGGGAGACCGTGTATGAAAAACATTTCATAAGTGTGCAAATGTCAAAATGAATGCCTGTTTTGCACAAATATATGCATGTTTGTAAGTAAATGTGTAGTGGAATAAGTGGAAACAAAAAAATTTGAAGGCGAAATCAGTTTTTAGTGAATGAACATGTTCTTTTGTCAAGTTTGGTGTTGCAGTACAGTCCATAAATGGAGTCTAATGCCTTAGTTGCTCCTCATGACACTGCTGATCCAGTTGTTGTAGCGGCACACACGGGCGTAGACGCTGGGATGTCCCTTCATGGCGCAATCGTAACCCCAGGACACCACCCCTTGAAGCTGACCGCTACACACCAGAGGACCACCGGAGTCTCCCTGCAGACACATTTTGGTTGGTTATAGAGTAAACAGTAAGTGCGTTTTGTGCACAGCTCATGTTGTCAGGGTTGGGTCCACCTCACCTGGCAGCTGCTCGCGCCTCCGTGCATGAAACCAGAGCAGAGCATGTTCTGGGTGAAAAGGTGGGGGTAGGCGTTCTTGCAGATCCTGTCGTCAATGATGGGCTGTCTCAGGCACTGCAGCCGGTCGGGGAAGTTGTCTGAGGGGGAAGACAAACAAAACAAACAACAGGTCCATCAACTCCAGGGCCTGACCTTTTTTCCTGAGAGGCACCTTTAGTTGCATCTGTATAGGCGTGGTACAACATATTGATTTGACAAATTCACATATTTTCAGTATTGTTATCGGAATTATTTATCCATAAGTGATTACATTTTTCCCTTCTATGTAAAGAAATACTATTTTAATATCTTGGACTGTAAAAATCTGCCCAGCATCAACACTTTTTTCAATTGAGACAATAATAGTATTTTTCATAATTATAATTTTTAAATATGTTTTTTAAAGCATATTTTATCAGACAGTATATTTTAATTGATTAAAATTATTTCTATTTTTAAATATATAAAGATTATATAGTTTTATAAAAATAATTAGGGAATATAATAATACATTCATGAAAAAATATAATTATAATATACAGTTACATAAAAATGTTTTATATGTTATATTATATTCTTTATATTTTATACATAAAATTATAGTTTACTTTAAAACATTATAATACAATTAAACTAAATCCAAAAATAAATGGACAACTAAAAAAAATTTACATTTATATACAAATGTCAACAACTTGTAAGTGAACTTGTCACACAAAGAAAAATCTTTTTTTTTTTTTACTACTAACCTTTTATGGATTTAAATTTCTCATCACTTTAAAGTAAAAATGTTACATTTAAAAAGCTAATTACAAATGTGATTTAATCATCTAAAAAGAATACAAATATGCTAATATCACACACAAAGGTATACAATTTTTAAACATTAATATCAAGTATAGATTTCATTTTACTTCTAACCTTTTAAGGACTGAAAATATTAAGGTTTTGTAATATACAAATGTATGTAAAGTATACAATAGTTGTATTCCGTTAATTACAAAAGAGTATATATACAGAAATATATATTAGAACTAATACAAAATATGATATCATTATTAAATAGACACTGCTTCATATTTTTATAATTCCCTCCCTTTTCTTTACTGGTAGAATTAGATGTTCAGTAATGTGCCAAAAGTCTGAGTAGAGAGCTCGGCCACTGTCAAATTGTGAAAAACTAAACAAACGAGGATGTGACTTACTGCCATTGGCGGCCATGTTGCCCCACCCGGACACCAGGCAGTTCTCGTCGGCGAAAGGGCAACGTGAGGGCAGGGAAATGGTCTGGACGTAGTTGTTGAGGGCGGCGGGGCGGCTCAGCTTGATGAGCATGATATCATTGTCCAGGTTGTAGCTGTTGTACTGAGGGTGCCTGATCAGCTTGGCAGAATCGATCCACTGTTCGGTGCCCTCGTTCACAGCGATGTTGTGCTCGCCCAGACGCACCTGGATGCGGCTGAGGAGCACATGGTCACCATCGTGTCATGCGTATGCGGCACGATGCATGTAGAGGACTTAAAAGTATGTGATGCTCTTACGACTTGTAGCAGTGGGCAGCGGAGACCACCCACTGGCTGGAGATGAGGGATCCTCCACAGAAGTGGTAGCCGGCGTTCAGAGACACCTGATAGGGCACAGAGTGACGGGAGCACTCCGAGCCTCCCACGATCTTATCGTCATTCTCTGAGGCAGCAACTGCAAAGAAGCACCATGTAAGAAATAGGACCAATACCAAGGCTTCACCTTTGCTACTAGTGGAAAAGTCAGTACAGTATATGTATTAAATAGGCCTGTACTTTTTTAGCAATAGTGAAAAGTGTCACACGATACAGATAATTAGTATTTTTAATTAATGGGCAATGGAGCAATGACATTACTAAAACAGATAAAGCTATTGTGCAGATATCAAATAAGTTCTAATGATACAATTATTTACAACAGATGTAACTACTTTCCAAAAACACTTATGCAAAACATACTTAGGCTTGTGACCACTACAAAAATAATATAGTAATAAAATATAAATACAATTTGGCCTAAGGTGGGGAAAAGCTATTTAATTTTTTTGAAATGTTCATATTTGGAATACAAAAAATGTGCATTTGCAAGGTATTTAGGCACGTAGTTAAAACTTACAAAAAATTATATACAATATTAAAAAAAATGTCCAAATGCGAAATGAAGCTACTTAGGATTTTTTGGTAATGAAAAAATGTAAAATAAAAAAACACTTGGATTTGACCATTAGCATAAGAAGACTATTTTAGCCATGTAATATCTAGCATACTTGCAAAAATAAAAGCTACATTTGGTCTACAGCCCTTTGGGACATTTGGAATCATCTCTTTGTGAAAAAGCTTTGAAGCATATGTAGGCCCGTGGCAGTAGAACATGTAGAAATAGCTTTGGACTGTGCATGATAATGTAAGACGTTAAAAAGTGAATGTCTTACATGCTGCTGCAAGCAAAGCAAGGAAAGCGAGGGCCTTCATGGTGACGTCTGTCTGGATGTCGGAGAAATAGCAGGCGCCGGTGGAGGCTTAAATACTCTCCTGCCATTTGCAGCCCCCGCACTCTCTCAAGGTCAGTGTAGTGCACGGAAAAGTAAGAAAAAAAAATAATAAACTGCATTCTGTGAAACCAAGCATATGGCGAAAAAGACCTTGAGTGATATCAAAAGTGGCCTGATGGGATCTTGATCTTGCAAGCTGGGGTGTTATGTAATTATGAAGCAACTTACACATTTGCCAAAGTTTGTCAATGACAAAAAATGCCCAACCCTTTTACTTGTTTTTGATAGCTCACAGGTCTCTGGAAAAAAAACATAAAAACACTTGGCACCACAGTGTCAATTTGGAATTTGTAAAAGGTTTATTGAACTTAAATAAAAACAACAAAATAGGTAGAAAAATATTTAACAGGTTTCCAAAGCCTTTTATACAACTATGTACAATGGAGGACTGGAAAAGAAAGGAAGAGAAACTTTGCCAAATATGGAAAAAGAACAAGAACAGCTTTCAGGCAGTGGGCGAAGGCAAACATTTAACCACTAAATATAAGCTTCAGACCTATCTGGACTGGGCCAAGTACATGAAATATAGTTAGCATGAAACTGATTACTTAATGCAGGCGTATCAATATGTTAGATGTTAGTATCTGACTTCCTTTACTTATATAACAACAACAATGGAGCCGGTTGAAAATTTAGTGTTGAGGTAGAGCACACATGATGGGGGGGAGGAAAAACAGGGAGCCTGCAAATTAACCAACAAAATTCAATCTTCTCATACAAAAACACAAACATGTGTAATTATATATACATTTATTGTTCAAATATACAAAAAAATCCAGGATTTGGATCAAGGGACAGTGTAGAGCGTCATATTTATCGGGACAAGGAATTCTCCCCTAGCTTACACACGTTAAAACAACAACCAAGAGGCGGCAACTGTGGGATAAAAGCATTTTGGTGTGTGATGTCTAAATAAAAATTGAATTATTGAACGGCAGGATGCGTTTGCGAGACCATCATTAAAACACTTTGGGTGAATGTCACCAGCACCTCCGTTAAAGAAGGAAAAAGGAGAAACAAAAATAGTGTGCTTGGAGTTCAGATTCCAGAAAACACAGAGGACTGAGTCAAAGCAAAGCGCTAAATAAATATTTCCCAGTGACCTTGCCTTTGTGGAAACAAGAGTGGATGGCATTCATGAGCTCTGGTTGTTGCAGCACTCGCCACTTGACGACAAACGATGGCAAGAAGTGAGTACACACAAATAGTCTTCATCTGAGATTAGATTTATGGCTCCATGTGACTGTGAAGTGTACCTTCAAGGTTACGTCCGCTCAGTTGAGGAAGCGGCGGCAGCGGCGCGTACCGCAGTTGCAGTGCAGCTTGCTCTCATCGTCCTCGATGGGGAACTTGTAGTCGTACGTCAGCTCTTCGCCGCGGTAGATCTTGCGCAGGGCGAAGATGACGATGTGCTTGCGGCCGTCCACGTTGATGACGCGCGAGTAGCAGTTGGGCTCGCATGAGTGGTTGATGAAGCGCCCTGCGTTGCCCTGCATGGTGGCGTCCACCACGTCAAAGTCGTCGATGCGGAACATGTAGCAGCCGATGCCCTAGCGGAGTGGCCGGTGGAGACACGTTGGCGATTAGAGCTCGAAAGATTGATATGGTGTGGTTTCTTTGTTTCGTTACATCATGTTTGTAATTCAACATAATTAAGAAAAAGGTGTTGAAAGAACAATCAAAATACAAAATAATGAAATGGGTCAAAAAAAGTTACCGTCCATAAATAAATGTAATATAATGAATATAAAATGAAAAGTCAAAATAAGTAGAAAGATTAAACATTCACGAAAATACAGGAGTAAAAATCTTGAGATAAAAGGTAATATTCATAAATAAATGATATAATGATAAAATAATGATGAATGAATGAAGCGCAATGCTTAATATTGTTGTAATTGGCTTCTGCTCTTGAGATGAATACTGAATAATCTATTGTTACATTTAACCTTGTTGCTAATTTGATTGAAAAATAAAATTAAGTGTCCTGATCCATCTAGACTGTCGGAAAGTTTGAATTTAAAAAAAGGAAGTAACACAAAATGTTGTGATTGAAACTACAAAAAATTGGCGCTTCAACAGTGCCACAATTAAATAGGCAAACATTTGCAAAATTTTTTTTTTGTATTAACAGCTGTGGCTTTAGGCAGCCTCCTGATGTAGCTAATGTAGATAATGAACTCCACAAGATGGCAGTAATAGCATTTGAAGTGTCATAAGCAACTGTATCTACCTCTGTGTGTGCTACTCAGCTGCTGGGGGTGACACTCATGCGTGTTACTCTTGCCGTACTGTACAGCCTTATGAATGCTGGCTGAGCAGTCTGATCCTTAACGCTACTACAACACCGGTTCTGTTGCTACCCTATTATGCAATATGATTCTTAATAAATGACCAAGTGGTCCAAGAGAGCTGGTTCCTTTCCACTTTCTCATGCACTCCAATTCATTATTAAAGTTAAAAAATGAACTTGTTTAACAGGTACCCTAGTTCTCTCTCCAAATGTCGTCTGTTTCCAATTAACGCCCAGTACCTCTTTGTGTTTTAGCCAAATAAACGTCCTGCATTCAAACGTAATTACTGCATTTTCTAGAAGTGTGAATGAATGTGCTCACTTTGCTGTCATAATATTTCTCCCGCTTATCTGTCAGGACAGAGCGGATGACGGTGCCGGCGTATTCGATCACCATTTCTCCAGCTTCTATGTTCCTCTTGCAAAAAAGGCCTCGGCCATGAATTAGAGACCTGCCGAGAACAAAGTAGATTCATAAAGAAGAATCCTTCCTTCTAAGAGTTAAGACTACATTTAATCAATTTGCCTTACCTGTAAACGCCGACTGCTTCTTTGGAGGTTTTCTCCAGGTGTCTGAATCTCATGGCCATGGGAAGCTCACTGCTGGTGGCTCGCCTATCGGGAATCAAAAATGTTAACATGAACGCAGGTCTAATTCTATACAATCCTATAGTATAGCTAGCACTTTGTGCTTATTTGCTTCGTTATCGTGAGTGTGAGAGCCTGACCTGGACGACTTGAGTGGGAATTCATCCTCCTCTTCATCAAAGAGGCCAGGGTCAGGGAGTGCTCTGTGCTGAGAAGCCAGGAAGTTGAACATATCAAAAGTTGCTTTCCTAATGACAGAAACAGGAAAAGAAAGTCATTTAAGATGCACAAGACAAGCTGAGCAGTTGTGTCACTTCAAGAGCAGCGCACCGCGTGTAGACTTCAGTCCGGGCGCAGCCGCTCGGGTTGAGGGGGAGCTCTTCCTCCATGTCGTCGCAGCGGTGGAATCGGAAGCGGTGGCTCTTGCAATTGGCAGCGCCCTGAAGCTGCTCCAGCAGAAAGATGACTGCGTCGTGGACCACGCCGAGCACCCGTGGCCCGCACATGACGCCTAGGGGAAGCTGCTTCATGTGGAAGTCAGCCCGCGCATCCAGGACGCCCTCGATGACAGCACGCCAAGCGACTAAGAGGGTGACAATTCAGGTATTTTGACACAGAATTGACAAAATGGTGCAATGTAAGTCACCAGAGTGCTGCTCACCCTCCATACTGTTGGCTTTAACACTGAAGCCATCATCACTGGTGATTTCAAAACGCAGGTGAGGCTGGTTCATGTATGTGCTCCTTCTGTATTTGGGCAAAGGGGCCTCATCCTCTGAACTACCGCCTAACAAAGTGAATACATTTCATTCACATTTCATGACTGCAATGGGAGCGCAAAAAAGAGCATTAGTTGCAAGAACAAACCTGCAACAGGGTCCCATTCAGAGAGGCTGCCATGGCGAGCACTGACCCACTTGTACGTCGTACCCTGAGTCGCTGTTGTGGGAGCGAATCCAACATCTGACAGAGAATGCCTGAGGAAAAGGAACAATCAAATGCACATATTACTGAAGTAGACACATAACACATGACCCTTGAGCTGAACTGACCTTGAAGACATTGGAGGGTGTGGAGCAGTTACTCTCAGCAACGGATGCTTGGTTGAATTCTCCTTGTTGGGATCGGGAAGGTCTTTCAGCGGTTGAGCTTGTCTTTTCACGCCACTGCTGAGGAAAATTAGAACACTTTTGTAAACACAGTGGTTCCGTACATTCATGTGGCATGGTGTTAACATCAACTGGTGGACATAAAAATATACTTTCACTTTTTGCCATCAATGTTGTAAAAAAAAAAAAAAAAAAAAAAAAAAAAAAAAAAAGTGAGCTTAAAACTGGACTTTAGCCAACTATCAGCTTGACGTGGGCATTGTATTTATTAGCCAAGTATTTATTCAGCCAATAGGCCAACCTAGGATGATGTTGCTTGTTAAAATGTTATGTTCATGTATGCTAGTGTTGCTAATATTGGTTTCCGCCTGTTTCACTCCTTCATGTTACCTTGTTGTATGTAATATACGTCGTCGGACAAGTGCAGAGTTACAGTGGAACAAGTGGCTAAAGTGCACAATAGCTTAAGCCACATGCTGCCAGGAACAGGCGTGGCCAAACAAACATTAGCATTAAAGCTACACACACACACACACACACACACACACACACACACACACACACACACACACACACGGCATTTTCCCAGTAGGGCTGACTAAAAGCACTTTTAAACTAAATAAAATCAAAAACGTACTTGTAAATTCCTTGGATACGCTATTATGGGACGACTAACACTTAATTAACATTCTTGAAAAATACTATGATATTTGACTTTTAAGTCTGACCATGCTAAATGAAAAAAGTGAAATACCTGGAATCCTGATGTTCATCTTCAGGTTCAGTGGAAGGCTCGCTCAAAAAGTCCATTTTGGATTTCTTCCTGGAAGTCTTTTGAGAGGAAGCGTGTTTGACGTGCCGCAGGCGCGCAGGTGTTGCCTGCAGGTTGTCAGCGGGCACATTGGGCATGTCACTTGGCAACTCTGCAGACTGATATGTGTGTTCCTGAAATAGTGCTCTGAGACGCTTGGCCCTCGCCCGTTTAGTGTTAGACAAGATGGGCCTTGTCCTTAGAGGGTCACGATAGGAGGCCATTCCTCTGTTAATGATCACTTGGGTATGGCCGTCATTAGACACAACCGAGACGGGACTGTGGTCAGGATCACGGTGCAATGTGACGAGGGGCGCGGCAGGACTGGGGTCAGGATCACGGTGCACTGTGACAGCGGATGAGGCGGGACTGGGGTCAGGATCATGGTGCAGTGTGACAGGGGACGGGGCAGAACTGGGCTCAGAATCATGGTGCACAGTGACAAGGACCGGGGCAGGGGTGGGGGAACTCAGGTTTGTAATGCGTTTCATGGGCACCACTCTGTAGACGACTTTATTGGCCTTTTTGTTGGCTGGTGGCGTGTGGTTTCCAGCAGGGAGGACATGTGTAAGCTGGGCGCTGGTGCAAGGCTTTACGGCCCCACGTGGGGCCAATCGCTGCAAGGAGGTACGACTGTGGAGCATTTTAGCAATCTGACTTATCTTACTATAGGTGGGAGAATTTGAACTGAGCGTTTGGTAGGTGTTTGTTTTAGAGTCTTTGAGTAGGATCTGACCTTGACGGTTGACTAGCAGGACCTGAGGGGTTGATGGAGGGGCTGCCTGCGCGGCCTGGTTGGGACCGACCAGCTGTGCTTGCTGATGCACTACAGGCTTTGAGTTGTCCAAACGGATGGCGATGGTTTTGCCCCGCGGGGCACCAGGTTGGACATTTAAAGCATTTATCCCGTTTAACACAATGGGGGAGGTGACTGTACAAGGCGCAGCAGTCATGTCCATGGGGGTGTTTTTTACAATCCGTGCTGACTGAGAGGGCAGGATTACTTTGATTTTGTGTGTTTGAGGCAATACATACTGCTTTGGCAACATGTACTTGAAGCTGGGAGTGCGGCGTACTTTCTTCATGATTTTTTTCACTTGCATTGGGCTTGTAGGCTCCGGGGTATAGTCTGGGTCATTTGCATCATCTTTAAATCCCTCGGTGGAGTCTATGGATGAAGCGTCATCATGGTCAACGTTAGTGGTTGACTTTACAAACAAGTCCCTGGCAGGTGTTTCTTTGTCGAACAGCACCTCTTCAGTTTGAATAGACATGTGCGGGTCCAAAGCACCGAGAAAAACAGGCAGTGATGAATCTTCCTGGATCTCCCTTGCCTCACTTCCACCTTGTTCCGACGTCGACGCCTCGTAAAAAGACTCCAGCCGTTTGAGAGCAACAGACAGCTGCTTAGTGGGTGTGTTAAGGTTGTCGGGACTTTGAGAGCTTTCACCGTGTCGAGCATCATCGTCATTTGCCTCCTGGCTTTGGTCGCTCTCCGACCCGTCGTCTGCCCCATCTAGCTGGGGAATGGACTGTGTTGAGGGAAGTGTTGAAGGCTGTGCGCTGCTAGCTGCCTCACACACCACAGTGCGGGTGAGTTTAATATGGTGGCCGGAGTTGTCGTCTTCTGAGTCCGCCTCCCGGCTCTTCTCCTGCATTTCCACGTCCTGCACGTCCAAATCCAGCCTCCCGCCCTGTGCACCACAGTTCAGTACTAGGTTATCAGTGAGCAGAGTCTCGTCAAACTCCAGCTTGGCGTTCAAAACAGAGGCCACCGCAACCTCAGTGTCAGTGTCGAACACAGTGTAGGGCAGTTCCTGTGCCATCAGGTGCGCCACTTCCTCTGTGTTATCAGGAGCAAGCGAGATCCCGTTTGTTGTAGCCACGGCAGCATCCTCTGCCTCGGATGACGCCAAGAAATCTTGAGGAACCTCAGCCGACACCAGAGTGGTTATCTTAAAGGCGTGCCTCCCTCTTGGGGACATGTGGAGAGGGGGCAATGCTGCGGAAATGGATCGAGACGGGGAGCTCCAGACTGGGGAGAGCGAGTTTTGCCGTGACAGGGGAGGAGAGGCCGGCGGCAAGTTTGAGGATCTCGGAGGGGAGCTAAACAGGGCACATCGGGAGTGGACGGTTCCGCCCGAACGCAAGGTCATGGGGATAGAGGGGTCACTGTCAGTCGGGGAGGAGCTGCAGCGGCTCCTTGCCGAAAGCCTTCGACGACGATGAGTGTTGTCCAGGTCCCGCAGGGTGAGGATTTGATGCGATTTGGAAGAGGCCGAACCTAAAATTAAGACTTCAGAGTCAGTTTGACACGTTTCTAAAACAGATTACTCACCTAATGTGCCATTCACCTGGAGATGGGAGGGGTCGGGATGATCCTCCTGCTGGTCTCCTGGTCTGCGTGTAGCTGGGATGTTTGGATCCAGGTGTATTGTGTTTGGAGTTAGGCGACGGCGTAGAGGAGGTAAGTGGACTGGATGAGGTGCTGAAACTGCCTGGAGTCTCTGCATCTGAGAAAATAACATTCAATTTCATTTAACCACCTTATTTGTTGATTTATAAGATTAAAAAAACACACTCTCACCTTTGTAGAAGTTGGGACTGTGGACTATGGTGTGATTCTCCTCTTTATCGCACTTTAGATCCGGTTCCTCACCAGGCAGCGGTGTGCTTACTTCGGTCACCTTGCAGGTGTACTTGCAACGCCTGCGCGGATCCACAGTGCTCCAGTATAACCGAGAACATCTAGACAGACAGAGAGGGCATGTTCATATGAGAAATAAAGAAATGGAAAAATGATTTTATCTTGTGTAATGAGGGCGATTGCTTACATGTATCCAACAGGATATAACATCCTCCCATTTGATGAGAGTTCGGTCAACACACCAAGTTTCTGAATCTGCAGAGACCCTTAAAAACAAAAGCAGCATTTTTAGTGGCAAAAGTCTGATGGGCACACCCGCACAAGCAAATACCATACAAAACAGCTGTTTTAATGATTGCCGATTAACAATACGTCCCTTTCCTTGCTAAATAAGGTGTTCCCTCTACTATAATATCAAAGTCCAGATATGCATACCAATGGTCATATTTATAGATTCAGGCTCAAGTCCCGTGAGGAACTTTCTTTTGAGAGTGATCCCTTCGAAGTCCACATAGACCCGTCGAGGGACTTCAAATCCTTGCCCAGACACCATCTGAAAGCATTTGGCAAACCATAAACAGGTGGCTTTTGATAAAACACATTTTCAACTGCATTAATAAGCACGAGAACACAACCCACCTCCACGCTGATGAGGTCTCTGTGTTTAAAGCAGTACACCTTCCTGTCCTCCTGGAACACACAGTCTTGGGCTCGAGCGCACATGAAGTGGAAATTACTCTGGCAAGTGGAAAGGCAGCACCCCACAGTGGCCCCTGACTGCCCACAACGATCACAACGCTGGGGAACGAAGGCAAAAAATATCAATATGTGATATTTTGGAGCTAAAATGTTTGAATTGAGGATTGGAACAACAAAAATCACTACTTTTCTTATTTTATTTTTTTATTACGTTTGAGCACCAAATGCTTAACAGCATGCTTGCCTATGAAATGTGAGTGTAATGTTAGCACTGCAGCTCACAAAGCTATGCTGCTGGTGTTAATGGTTTTGTCCTCCCATCCCACTTCTCAATATTACCTTGTTGTATGTGATATATGTATTATTCAGAGACTTATTTAAAATTGGTGGAAAATAAGCTAATATGGGACCCTAGTGTGATTCCTTACCAAGTGGCGGCCCCTGGAAACAGCAGTGTGCACTTGGAAAAGAGCCCCGTTGTTCTCATAAACTTCGGCAGACCAAAGACAGCAGTTAACATGGGCCCACTCATTCTGGCCCATGTATAACAGTCGGCCTCCTTCCTGTTGCGAATGGAGGGGAGATGAAAAATAAAAACAATTGCTTTTGGAAGATCAGAAGGCAACAAAAGACAAAGTTGAAAAGTAGCTTAAACGTACTCTGGGAGCAGAGTCGCCATATTGTTGGCACAAAGCGCACTGCCGGCAATCTTTGGTCTCACAATCATTCTTCACACCTGCATGGAAAAGTCTAAGTACTGACTGTGAAACAAGCAAGGACATAACTGCTTACTGCTGTACAATGGCCCCCTTACCTAGCGCGTCAGCTTTCCCTGCTTGTGGCCCTCTACACTCCCTAGGCTGGTATGTCCTCTTGGTCCACTGTGCATAGCTGTGCTCCTTAGAAGGCGGGAGGACGGCTTCGGGGAACGTCCCACTGGAGAGCAAAGGATTAGCCGAGTCAGACACCAGTGTGTGTCGTCATTAGATTGTAGGCTGTGTTCCAAATCGCACATGTCCACACTTTGAATTTTGAGTGCATACATTTAGTATAGTTTGGTTTATTTCAAACATGCACACAATCTTACATTGAAATACATCACATGGTATCGATTCAACATGTACAAAAAGGAGTAAGAAGAAGCAGCGATTATTAAATGAAAACTGCATTTTTTAAAATTTTATTTTGCCCATCATCCACAATCCTTATGAGAGACATGAACACACGTCTTTGGCTTTTCTGTGCGTTCTAAAAGATATAAAAACAGCTAAAAAAGAGGCAGGTAATTGATGCACATAATGGGGCACACCTATTCCACCCACAAAAGGCCGCTATTCAAAACACATCCCATGAGCATGTAGTAACAGGTACATTCAAGATAACATGTAATACTTACAGTAATTTGGTCATTTTAAGCATTAGCGGAACTCACTTCCTGGGTGCATTGACTTCACATAGCAACACAGAAAGGAGCAAAAAAAAAGTGCAGTTTTTGTGGTTGCTCTCTCACAGGAAAACACTTCCCCTAGTGTTTTGGCAGGGAACTGAAAGCCAGACGCTCAGGCACCAACAAACAGCCATAACAATCAAGATGCCGTCAGGCAGACCGGCATACTGACTATGCTGTAGCGTTACGAAGCCTCAAATCGAGTGGTGGCAATTCATAAGTCATAAGGAGAGAAGAAGAGCAGTGTCTTTTCCGGTAAGTGTGCAACAATGGATTTAGGACACAGCACTACACTGTCAAAATTCACGTCATCAGGAACATAGTATACGTATTTAAGTGCAAGTGTGCGATTGGAAACACCGCCCTAGTGTTGTGCAAGATTACCTTGCCGTATTCTCAGAGAATGAGGTCAACTTGTTTTGGTAGTGTCCAGGGAGCCAGCTGAATACTTGTACCATTAACTGTCACAACAACAATCAGGTCAGCTTACAGGCAAATAAATCAACGTTAAGTATTTTAATAGTGTGGTAATATTACTTTGACATAGTGCTCCCTAGCGTGACTGGTTGGCCTCTCATCCTCAAAGGCAGAGTTCCCCTCCTCCTTGAGCCACGTCCTCATCACAGAGACAATATCTGCATGGAAATCTTTCTGCATGGACAAATAAGGGATATCAGTAAATATGTAAATACATATATACATCTATAGATAGGTATACAATAGGGTTGTGAACAATAAACCAATACGACCGGATATCTGGTTTGACAAGCGAGACATGCAGCTGCATCGGTAGCAGCCTCCTGGATCGATAAGAATCAGCTATAAATCCTTAATCGATTGTAGAGAGATGCACTGGATATCGCGAGACTAGCAGTGAGACAGTGAGTCTCTTAATGCAAGAGCCCAGCTGCCTGGCGAAACAATTGTCGCGCATGCTCCGTAGCTTACCATGACTGAAGACGAGAATGGATGTAAATTGCAGAAGCGCGCAGAACATACACAAAACATACATACATACATTATAGGGATCTAATTTATCTTATGTCAAACTAAGACAGGAACAACATCAAAATAAAAGCACGAAATGAATACAGACCCACCAGTACGAGCCAGGAGTTTGTTTTTCAGATAGGTTGTGCAACACAAATTATGCACATTAGCACTCAATAACGTCATCAAATTTTACCTTATACATTCCCACATAGTGTCAGCACACGGGACCAAATATGAAGTGAAAGGAAAACGGGAAAAGTACAGTATAGTAATCTATTGGTGCAGCGTGGGAGAAAGTTAGCTTTTGCGTTCAAGGGCCGTCTAACAAAGTGGGACAGGTCGCTGCTCGCAACAAACAAGAAACATGCAAAAACTGTGGGATTTCTAACTGTATATAATTTTTTTTGCAAAATAATGCCCGATATTTTCAAAATTGATAACCATTTACATAAAATTTTATGTAGTAATTTACAAATCATTATTTTAATTTTTAAGTGTTTTTTCAAGAGAGTTTTATTGTCATGTGCATGGTAAAACAGCAGTTATACCATGCAATGAAAATCTTATTCTGTTCATTCTCCCTCGAAAAGAAAGAAAACACAAGAAAGAATAAGAACATAAGAAACATAAACACATAAATATATATACCAATAAATTAAGCAACAAAAACAGAAGAGACATTAATACAAATAAATAAATAAATAAAGTGCTATGAGTGTGTGTGTGTGTTGCGTGCGGCGTGTGTGAGTGCTTCGTTGAGAAGCCTGATGGCCTGTGGGTAAAAGCTGTTTGCCAGCCTTGTGGTCCTGGACTTCAAACTCCTGTAGCGTCTGCCTGACGGTAGGAATGTGAATAATGAGTGCTGTGGATGTGTGCTGTCCTTGATGAGGTTGTGTGTTCTGCGTAGGACTCTAGATTTATAAATGTCTTGCAGTGAGGGGAGGGCTGCCCCAACAATGTTCTGTGATGTCTTGATCACCCGCTGGAGTGCCTTCCTATCACGTGTTGTACAGTTACCGTACCAAACAGTGATGGAGGCGGTAAGGACACTTTTGACAGTGCATCTGTAGAAGCAACTCAGGATTGTGGTGGACATGCCAAATTTCCTCAGTCTTCTCAGGAAGTACAGTCTCCTTTGGGACTTCTTCATAATTTGTTGGGTGTTGTGAGACCAGGTGAGGTCCTCGCTGATGTGTGTGCCAAGGAACTTGAAGGTTTTCACCCTCTCCACCTCAGTCTCATCAATAAACAGGGGTCTATGCGGCTCCTTTTCCCTTGTTCTTGGGTCGATGATCATCTCTTTAGTCTTATCTGTATTGAGAAGGAGATTGTTATCACGACACCAAGCTATGAGGTCCGCCACCTCTCTTCTGTATGATGTTTCAACACCACCAGTGATCAGTCCGATGACTGTAGTGTCATCCGCAAATTTAATGATGCTGGTGTTGTTCTGGGAGGCCACGCAATCGTAGGTGAAGAGCGTGTAGAGGAGTGGACTCAGCACACACCCCTGTGAGGTCCCAGTGCTCACAATTCTTGATCTGGATGTGTGATTGTGGACTCTGACTGACTGGGGTCTGCCTGTGAGAAAGTTAAACACCCAGTTACAGAGGGAGGGTGACAGGCCAAGTGTGAGGAGCTTATTTGTGAGTTTGTGGGGGCAGACTGTATTAAAAGCAGAGCTATAGTCTATAAATAGCATTCTGACATATGTGTCCTGGCCCTGTAGGTGAGAAAGGGCTGTGTGGATGGCAGTGTTGACTGCATCATCCGTGGACCGGTTCTGGCGATATGCAAACTGTAGAGGGTCCACAGTTGCCGCCGGGATGCTCTTTTTGATGTGGGTCATGACTATTCTTTCAAAGCACTTCATAACAATAGGAGTGAGTGCTATAGGGCGATAGTCATTCAAGCAGGTCACGTTGCTCTTCTTGGGTACGGGCACTATGGTGGTCGGTACAGATGCTTGTGCAAGCGACAGGTTAAATATGTCAGCAAGCACATCAGCTAGCTCTGATGAGCAAACCCGAAGTGCACGTCCTGAGATGTTGTCTGTGCCTGCTGCTTTTCGTGGGTTTGTTTTGTTTAGAACCCTGCGCACATCAGCTGATGTCACCATGAGAGGTGAGTCCTGTGTGCTGCCCAAGTCCAGCCACCCTCTCTGCTCATCAGGAGTTTGGGTGTCAAAGCGGGCATAGAACTCGTTCAGCTCATCAGGAAGTGTGGTATGGCTGGACGTGGCTACGCTACTCCGCTGTCGATAGTCTGTGATGTGCTGGAGCCCCGCCCACATGCGCCGAGGGTCTGAGGTGGAATAGTAGCCCTCCAACTTCTGTCTGTACTGTCTCTTGGCCTCTCGTATGGACCTCCTCAGGTCATATCTGGCCTTTTTGTAGTCATCAGCGGTGCCCAGCGTTTTTTTTTATCATTGCGCCTCAAGGTTTCCCGCGGCTCGGTGGCCGGGGACCACTTCCTTACAGAATACCCGGTGATATGATGTGCTCTTTTGCACATTTGAAAATACTGCAAAGTATGCCACTTTTATAGAACTGGCTTCTTTATTTTATAATAAGATTTCATAGTGAAATTAATGTCTACATCAACAAATGTAAACGTAGAATAGTATCGTTTGTCTGCTGTAACGAATCGTTCTGTTTTTAAAATACATCGTTTTTAAATCGTATTGTAACCCGTGTATCTCGATGCATATCGAATCGTCTATCAAAAAGAGATTTACATCCGTAGTATACACAAATATAAACAGTATTTATCCATCACCATTAATGTTTGTTATGATTATACTCACAATGGAAGAGTAGCCGCCCCCTTTTAACTTTGTGTGCATGGCCTGTAGGTCACAAACTGATGGCCGCTCCCTGTTAAATTCCGTCTTGTTCGTTTCCTGACACTGGAAAACACACAGGTTGAGCTATTACAAGTGATACTCATTAATACTTCTTGAGTATCCATTTGTGTTTACCATTTTACAGAGCGTGAGGTGCTGGCTGATGTTAGAGGTGAGGAGGCCAGTGAGAACCTCATCCAAGCCGATCAGCAGCCGGCTGCGCAGCCGCTCCGTCAGGCTGCTGTTTTCTTTGACATGCTGGCAGCAGGGGGAGCAAGTGAAGGCCCCGCTATCCGCTTGGCTCGACAGCAAGCCGTAGAGCTCCTCTGCGATGACAAACCACAAAAATCAGACGTGAAAGTACATTCGATGAAGTCTTTTTCCAGTGAAATACAAGCTCACCCGAAAGCCCCTCACATGCGTGATGTACCCAGTGGCTACATTTGGAACACTGAATCATCTGCGCAGGCCGGCTGCTGTGATCATAACACTTGTTGCAGACTGGGCAGAAGTGACCTGCGTAAAGTACACATCATGTTTTAGTCGTAGCTTTACGGATGCAAGGCATGCTACACAACAAGTCTCACCTTTCTCGTGAAGAACAGCACAGTCAGGACAGAAGTTCTCTTCGTGGTTCCAAGCAATTTCCCATGACTTTCCAGGAGTAATGCCGCAGCTTTTACAACGAATACACGTCATGCAGACCTTCACCAAGCACAATAAAAGAAGATGCGAATTTTGAGGGACAATTTGCTTGTACAAGTGACAATAGCAACAATATTAAAATAATCACCCAGGGTAGGCTGCAGTTTATGGGCTTTGGGTATGTCGGTCCCAGGCAGGAAGGATGGTAGGATGTTTGGCATCTTCTGCATTGCAACACAGGCTAAAAAAAGAAATAATAATCAGTAATGAATGCAGGACAAAAAAAAAGAGCAAAATGAGGCTAGCTTTCACACCTTTGAGATTTTGCTCCTACGCCCACACACGTGGCAGAATTTGCAGCGCCTGCAACACCAGTTCTCCTTGTTCTCCTCCAGAGGGCGCTCCTCAGCTGAGAGGCAGAAGCTGTGGAAGGGCTCGCAGCATATCTGGCAGTAGATCATCTTGAGGTGGCAGAAGAGCATAAGTTAGGTCAGGTGAAATCCAAATAGAGGTGTTTGGGAAGAGCTTAGCTTACATCATGTCGTCCCTTGCTGGCACAGAGCAGACATACGGGCTGAGGTGTGGTTGGGATGGACGTGAGAATGCTGAGCCCGCCCATGAGCCATACATTCTGCACGGCGCAGTCCTCCTGAGGGGCACAAAGCATACAAGTCAACTCATGACAGCGTGGAGATATTAAGAGGTCTGAGACATGACGGCCTACCTTAAAATCTACACGGATCTTGCTCTTGTCCTGCACCAAGCCCTTCTGCGGGAATCCGTTAGTGAAACCCATGAGGGCGTTCACTGATGTGCACTCAGAAGGATTCTGGGAATGAAGGAGACAATGTGGGTCAGTTCCTGCAGGCCTTTGCAGCACCGTCTCTTTCATAGACGCGTCCTTCTCTTTGGGTTTATCCTTCTGCTTTTTTTGCGTCCGATCCTGTGATTCTGCAAGCTGATGGCATTCTCGACCGGTTCCATCCACAGTTTGCTCTTTGTTGGACTGGGCAATCTTAGTTAAAACATCGATGTGCTGCACCTTAGACAGCAAGCACCCTTGAAAACTCAACTTGGCTGTCACCTCTGTCAAAGCAGAGTGTGGCATGGATTCTGGAGGTGGTGAAGTTGATGGTGACACACTTTTTTGCATAGCGGCGTGCACCACAGACTGAGGTAAGCGCCACAGTCGCAACTCAAGACTTTTTCGTGGGGCTTGTGTTTGAAGAAGTGAAGAGGGCTGCGTTTCAGGCCAAGACGCCTGCAGATGAGAGTCTACTGGAAGTTGGGATGATGGCAGCGTGGAAGGCGTTACAGCATGCAAGGCATGTGGAACATTAGTCTGTGTTACGGGCTGAGGGTGCGTAAGGTGTCGATCCAGACACTGGGGCGACTGCAGGTAAGAATCAGGCAGGCGGTATAAGCGTATTTGCAGCTGCTGCTGCAGCTTGGGCAGTGGGTTTCCAAGTGGGCCGGGATGAGGGAAAGTATCGCTGGGCTCCGTCTCTCCTGGGTTCTGCTGTTCCTGTGGAGGAGGGGACTGCCTAAGCCAACCAGCAAGACAGGTTCCAAAAGCTACATTTGAATGAGGCGCATGCAGCGGAGGCGAGCGGCAGCGTAGAGGCAGGAGGAAGCCGTTTTTCAGGAATATTATGTTAGCCATGGAAAAGTAAGGCGGGTGAAGAGGAAAAACTTTGCAGAAGAAACAGATGCATGCTTGATTTCATATCCAAATATTATAAATGGGACGTCTTTTGCTTGTTACTTTTGGACAAAACTATTGCACATATGAATTTACATTTTCCACAAGGGAAGGAAAAGCGGTGGCAAAATCATTGCAAGTAGAAACATTGATTGTCACTAAATAGGAATGAATTGCTTACTTATGCAGGTGAAAAAAGGTCAAGATTATTAGCAAAAACTTGAATGCAAAATAAAAATAAAAACTGATGCCCACATAAAAGGTTCTCAACTCCATCTTAAAACACCAGCTATAGCAAAATTAGGAGTATCACAATACACTCAGCTCATGAGACAGACGATACACGATATTGGGTTCACCAGAACAAAACAGGATGATATTTTAACATTACCTTTAAGAATACTACAATGACAAAATATAGGACTGAACAAACATTTAACTGAGTTACAAAACAATGCAGGTACATTTTCCAATGTTTTATAACTTTGCAGGCATGGCCTAAGCATGATGCTTTTAACTGTTTTGAAACAAAAGCTAAAAATCTGAAGTTTACATTTAAAATTTTAATGTTAAAATAATGACGGCAGTTGTAGCTGCTGCTACTAATCATTTATGTTGATGTGTAGAGACGTAAAATAGAGCTACAGTTCCCATGATGCTCCGTGTGCACTACTAGGAAGTAGGTCTAATTTAGGTACTCATATCACATGTTTTGAAAGATGTGATGTGCAGCCATCACGTTTTGATCTGACAAATCTTAAGTTTGATCAAATGTGGAATTGCTACAACTTCTGCTCGGACATATACACCGCCGGAGCTGTTGAACTCCGCCGAGTGATGCTGGGAAGGTAGGTTGGATTGCAAGGTTTATCGTGTGTGTAAAGCCTCACACATTGCCACGTCCACATTACATACTGTATATTATCATTCACAGTGGCAATGTCATAGCTCACAGTCTGATAAAACTTCTGGTTGATCTGTTCTCGCAAGACAGCTGTTCCCTACATGAGAAATATCGTCAGGTTTTAATCTCGTGATTATGACACCCCTAATTAATATATTTCTTTAAAAAAATATATAACAATACATTAACAGGAGATAAATACTAGATATATACTACTGATAATACCTACTTCTGAGCATCTACAATTTAGAGAAACAAGTAAAAGCAAAGGGTTTACTACAAAGACAAAACAGAAAAAGCAGAAAGCAAAGAGATAAATGTGAATATACTCTGAAAGTCTAATAAAGTAGATTAGCTTGAAATTGGGAAAATAACTGAACAGGAAAGGCCTGGGTAGAAAAATTACTTGGAAATTCGCAATTAGAGTGCCAATCACATGTTATGCAAAAACATCACATTTAATTTAGAGCAATAACAATAGTTTTCCAAATAATTAATCCCAGGGATTTAAAGACGTTACAATAGAAGAAAGAGGCGCGATACTGTGTGTAATATTACCTTATTAGCTCTCGGTCTGCCTGGAACTCCTTTGGAGAATGGCCGACGTTGCTTCACAGCCTCTTGGGGAGCGTGGTCACATACTGAGAGTCCGCGTTGAGGAAGAACATCTCAAAAAGAGCACAAACACAGACTTAAGACAGTGTTGTTTTTGACAGAAAACAAAAATACAAACACAAAGAGGCAACGTTTACCTTGTTTACCGGACAGCTTGCTCGCTTTGAACAACTTCTTCACTTCTTCCTGTTCCTCGTCAGATTCAGACTTGAGCAGGTTCCAGTAGGAGCGTGGTGTGATGTTGCGCAGGGACTCTTTCCGGATTTTATTTGGCGTGATGGGCAAGGGCTTGTATGACTCATTCTTCCAGTTGGCATCCTCGCTGCTCGACATGGGTGCAGAAATGCGCCTGGCACGGACTGAGAGAATGGAGTATTCGTTGTGTCAACTGAATACAATTGGATGCCCATTTAACTGCATTGCTTTGTTTTTTGTTTGTTTTTTTTAAACATACCTTTGAACTGTTTGACAATGCGCTCCGTCTTTGCCTGCTCAATCCGTGCACACCTCCTGTATCTGATGTCAGAAGAGGCCATTATTTAAAATATGCAGCAGAATTTAACTGTCAAATTACGGTATGTAAAAGATACTTGCGTTGAGGTACACATGGTGCAGATAAACGGGGGGGTCAAAAAGTGAGTACACCCTCACAAATTCAGCAAGTATTTTTATTACACGGCTTGTGTGTGGAGTCATTTTGTGGACAGTAAATCTATACCGCTATACAAACTGTACAACTACTATAAAGTATATCAACGTTTGCGTTCCGCATTGCTGAAATTATTCTGATATGATACTGTATGTCAACTCAATCAATCTGAAAGTGCTGGACAACAGGGCAAGATAAACAAAAGCATAAAAACAAAAAATAAATAAATAAAACAATAGACAAAATGTAAGTATCAATAAAAATAAATATAGGTGTCACTGTCCTCTCAAACAGAGCAATCAATTTCCAAGACTTACATGCAACACTGTCGCTTCTTGTTGGGCCCCCCGAATTTGGGCTTGTCGCGGCAGTTCATGCACTTGGCACAGTCGCTGTCGACCAAGCAGCCTTTGCACCTTCCGCAGCGTCGCGAGCGGACACCGCCGGGCGCGTACCGGCTCAGTATTTTCCTCTTTTTGAACCTGTGGCCCCGCCTCCTGCCCCGCCGCCTTCGCTGGAGGGGTTCCTGAGAGACAATCCACTGAGCCCTGCCTTGATCAGAGATGTCGTCATCATCATCATCATCATCATCATCTGCAACATCTGCAAGCAGGAGAGGGGAGAGGATGGGTAGGAGCTCCCACAGAGCACCACGTTCAAAAGCCTCGTTATTCAACTGGGGCCTGTGAGTCAAAAGCGCCCCGGTAATGACAGATGGGCCTGCGAGGTGATATATATATTTTGCACAAAGTCTCTTTAAAATTTAAAAAATGGATTACAAAAGCGATTGATGAGATTTGTTGTATGTACTCAGTGGTCATCAAAGTTTTTAATCAAACATCAAGGTATGGTCTCTTCACCAGGTATCACCACTCTTCTGGGCTTCTATACGGCTACGTTATAGATACAGTGTATCGAATAAATATATGGGCCATATACAACCTGAAGCTAAACATCACAGATGCCATTGCCACCATTGATGATATCCATAAAGGGATGTATTAAATTAGACAAAAAAACCTTCAATATCTAGCCCTCATTTTGTAATAATTTCTACATATTTGTCAATTTATTTTCTTTTGTCATAAATTGTTCTTTGTATTGCAAGCTAGTGAAGACTGAATCAACAGCGCCTCTGTGGTTGCAGACAAGTACTGCACTGTATTTTCCCTCATGCTTCAAGATGCAATTAATGAACAATTAATGAACAATTGATCAATGATTATACATACAACCCATCCTGGGACGTGGTGGATGGACTTTTCTTATTTGATCAAATTCATAATATGTTAATTAATATATTTCCTGTTGTCAGTGTAAATGTAACTGTTTTTGATGTTGTGAGAGGTTGTCCCTAAATGTGGTTTACTTGGAAACAAACTTCCGGGCAGTGAGTCTAATGGACAAACAGCACTTTCTCACCTCATACTGAGTGATGTTCACTCGACCAGTGTTGGGTAAAGCTTTCCAACAGCAGTGGCTAATCTGTGTGTGACAAAAGATATTTTTGCTGGCAAATAATTGACTTACAACTATAGTGAGCTAACAAAGCAGGTTTTTGTTTTTTGTTTTGTTTCAGCAGCTGCTAAATTTGGACCAAACAGAATCTTGTTTTTTGGGAATTTGTGGTTTTTTTTACGCTTGACTGAGCAAGTTTGTGACGCTATTTGTGCTGAATGAATAGTTTGTCCAACAATGTTGCAAAATACTGTCCTCTCAACTGCCCTCGTTCCTGAACTTATTTGTCTACTAAGTGGATTCATATGGGTGTTGAGATACAAAAAACTACATTTAGTTTGCATGCATCACAAAGAACAACTGTAACAAAACAATACTTTTGCATGTGAATTGGAATGCACTTTGTTCTAGTTGGGAGTACATGTGCATCTGAGTTAAAATCAACGTACGTGTGTGTGTGTGTGTGTGTAAATGTACCTTCTCCAGTGGGCGACATGGCGATCCCCTCTCTCTCGTGGAGCGGCAGGGCGCTGAGGCGAGGAATGTCGTCTGGCACCATGGCGCGGGGCTGGCCCAGTGCGACTGCTGCTGCGCGGCACACATGCTTGATCCTGGGACCACGTAGTGGCTGCTCCTGTAGACAAAACGCATCATATAAAATTCATTGTGGAAATGTATTATTCTATATATACACTTTAATTCCTTAGACTATTACATTTAAAATGATAAGACTTTAAATATGTTTAAATAATTTATTAATAACTAGAAAATTATTATTTTTTATCATATATTATATATATATATATATATATATATATATATATATATATATATATATATATATATAGATAGATAGATAGTTAAATGTTTTCAGAGGTGCATCTATAACTACTATCAGTTATACAGATTCTATAGTGAGCTGAATTTTTTTTTTTTTACATGTATTACCAATTATTATAAAATTAAAACAAATTTTACATTTTATTCTTAAATATTTTTAAATAAATATATAATTAATCAAAAATAATTCCATATTCTTAGAGGCACATCCAAAAGTTTATTATGAAAAACAGCAAATATTTATTTATTTTGTATTATTTTATATTACAATTATATATTATGTATTGTATGTATTTTGCAAATACAATACCTACAATAACTACAATGATTTAAATACCTAGAATTACTACAAGTTAATGTCTAGTCTTCATAGTATATCAGAAAATGAAAATGTATGTTTATTGTGGACAACCAGCTCTACCTGTTAGTCTACCCCCACTCTTCTTTACTCTAAAGTTCCTATGTATGACTGATTACCCAGGGAAAAAAAACGGGCTAAACATTGACCTAAACAGTTACCTGAGAACTACCAAGCGTAGGAGACAGGTTGACTCTCCTTTTCCTCCCCCTACTCACTGCCACGTGGGATTCACTGGAGCTCAACTATTAATTCACACACAAACACAAGAAGCCATAAGAGAAAAGCAATCACTGCCACCAGATGTCAAGTGATGTCACAACGCAAACCTGCAACTTGTACTGCTTTTGCTGATCAATCTTAATGAGCTGCACTTTGGCTTTCTTCAGAAGGTGCAGCATCCTCTTATTGGCTCCGCTGAGACCAACACGATGGCTGGGAACGGCTTCCACCGCCTGGCGAACATCCCCGCTTCCTGATTCGTCTGCAGGTAAACAGACACTTCATTAGGTAGCAGGAAAGATGTGTATGTGTGTGGAAACTGCAGGTATAGTGTATAACATCATTAACCAACATCAACTGCGACACATACTTATTTTAGTTGCAAGGCGGAAAGCAATAAAAGGTGCGAGGTTTTGCTGCATGCTTTGAATGGGGAAAAGTTGTACCGTCCAGTGGACAAGTATAAAAAGTTACAAACTGAAAGCCAGCGCTCCAAAATGAAATATACAGTCATCCCTCGTTTATCGTGGTTAATTGGTTCCAGACCCAAACACGATAAGTGGATTTCGGCTCTGTAGCCAATCTCCATGCACTGTGAAAAGTAAAGTAATGTAACATCATGTCTCATAACATTGCTGATGCCTGCTGTCCACAATACTCCATATAAAATGTCTTTCAATATTTTTTGACTAGTACGACATAGTCACCCATGAAACAGTGATCATTTATCAATGAATTATTTAGTCAAAAACCGCGATACAGTGAGGAACAACTGTATATTTTATATATCAAAGTAAAGGATTGCGTTACTTTAAGAAAAATGTTGTCCTGAGGAGCAAATGTGTGTTTTTTTGTGTAGCTTTACCATTTGAGAATAGAGATGACAAATGTCAAATGTTTTTAAAATGAATATCTTCTGAGATATTCATTAATTTATTCATTCATTAAACACAGTCAAAATAGCCTGAAAACAAAAAACTGAATGACACAAAATATCCTGAGGGTTTTTTAAGTGTTAAATGCAGGTGTACCTTATGTTGTGGCCTACGTGCATCACAAAAAAGCATGTAATAACATGTAAAAATAATGCTTACTGTTTTTGCCCGTGTCTTCCTGCAAGGTCTGGGAGGACAGCTTGACGTTGCTGCTTACCGACACAGCCAGCTTTCTCACCACCCCAGGTGAGTCGATCTCCTCCATAGTGAGTTTTGACTTGCGCCTCCTTTTGACGCGTGGGTTCACAACGCTGGAATGCGTGTCCTCGCTCTGAGGGACGAACTGGCCTCTCCTCTCCGCCAGCTTCAAGGTGAGCCTCTTGAGGTTCTTGTAGAACTCCAGGTGACTTGTGCCGTAACCGGGCGGCGGTGTCAACTTTGCAGCAACAGCCGACGGGCTGTCCACCGCAGATATAGAGTCGATGTCACAGGCGGATTCGTGGGAGGATGTGCTGGTCTTTTCATCCTCCCTCTGTTGATTCTTCAGCCATGAGGACAAATTGCCCCTTGGAAAGGGGACCAATCCCTCATCCAGGAACCTCTTTGGTGTTTTGATGACGCGTGAGGACCGGGCAGTCGTCAAAGCAGAGGAGTTGGCTTGGACTCGGTCAAAAAGAGAGCCGGGGTCGGCTTCCTGCGGTGCGGTGGTAACAGGGTCTGTAACATAGGTGTAAAAAACATGCTTTGCACGCTTGGCCCTCTTCAGGCTGGCGGTGGTGGGGGAGGCGTTTTTTGGGGTCTTTCTTTTGTAGCCGAATAAAGACTTGCGGGAGTTTCTTTTGTGCGTGCGATGCGCCGACGGCACCTGGGATTTCCCCTCCAGGGGCATCGCTGCTTCCTGTCCGCTCTGCACGCCAGCTTCCGCTCCAATCTCCGGGGAAGCGGCCATGCTCTTCTTCTTCCTGTGGCGCCGTTGCAGAGACGACATAGTCAGCCTGTTGTGTCCGAGCGGAAGGCCCCTCCCACGCTTCCTCGGTGGCATGGCGTCCTCTGACACCTCATCATCCACTTTGACCTTGGAAGTTTTTGCCCTTTCAGTGGCGGCGGGCAAGGAGAGGAGTGTCTCATCTGGCTGTGCAGCCCCAGCTTCGTCATCTGACTTCGAGCTGCCTGAGGCGTGTTCATCTGAAGGTTTGCCTCCAAGGCCCGCCTTTGGTGCCCCTTTGCCTTTTAGCCCTTTCCCTTTGTTGAGAGTCCTTGGTACAATTTTCCCAATCAACGAAGATTTCAGGGAAACCCTGGGATGTATTTTTCCAATAAGAGGTTTGGGTGAAGGACAGCGGTCTTCAGGAGGCTTCACTTTGTTGTGCCGACGACCTTTTGGGGCTCCAAAACCACCAAAGTCTTCTTCCTAATAGAAAAACACAGTTATGATTAATATCACAACTCTTCAAGAGAACATTACTGACAACAGAGGAGAGCCAATCGTGTTTTTAGTACAGAGGCAGGTCAAGTTTACCATCCCTGAGATAGAAAATAGTCATTGATTGCTGTTGGATTAGAGCAGGGGTCACCAACGTGGTGCCCGTGGGCACCTGGTAGCCCCCCACGACCACATGAGGTGCCCGCAAGCCTGCTTTCCATTTAGGTTTTCAGTTAATAATGAAAGAACAGTAGAAAGAAATGCATTCTGAAATACAAAATGTGAGTTGTGGACACCAGCATTTTGTTCATGTTCTGGTAAAACAAGCATATTCGCTTTGTTTGGGTTTAAAATAAGCTCTGAAAATAAATGTTACAAAAATGAGTAGCTCTTGACCATTTTCATTTTGTAAAAGTAGCTCTCACAAGGAAAAACATTGGTGACCCCTGGATTAGAGCATATGCTGCCAGAAGAAGAATTTTTAAAAATGATAAAAATATCTTTACAAGTTACCGTATTTCAGGACAAAAATGTCTGAATGGTAATAAATTAATTAACCACACAAAAATGAAAATCAACTCTAATTTTGCCGGCCTCAATGTATTGTCATGTGCATGCGTGTCCGTTTTCCTCGTCTCTCACCTCCAAACATGCAAGAAGAGGAGAGGGTTTACTGTGTGCATTGCTTTTAAAACATTGGCGCGTTTGTTCCATAGAACAACAGCATGAACGGAGTGAGCCCTTTTGTCAGTCATACAGTCTCTTTGTCTTAGTGGGTAGAGGCGGGGCCGCGAGCATACACACAAGAGTGCAGATGAGTGCAACGTAGTAGAAAGTGATTTAGCAGATTGCAACGCAGTCATATATTTTTTTTGTTTTTCATTGTACTTTTCTTAAAAGTAACATTAATATCTCGTCTGGTCTCGTCCTCACAGACCCAATCTCATGTCTTTAAAAAAATATACACATTTCTACAAATCCTCACATCTGTGTTCAAGAAAGTAAACACCCATAGGCACGATAAAAAAGTGATTTTATATAGAAAATGCAGCTGATTAAGTTGTTTTTAAATCATATGTGCATGACTCAGATCAAGGGTACCCAAGTGTTACATTTAAAATTTAAAATACAAACCCTTTATTTTTAAAAGCACAGATATTAAAATTTGCAGATTTAGTACACTTTCAAACCGCTAGAATAATGTATAAAGTTAATAATAACTCGTTACCCAAAAACCTAATAAAGTATTTCTCTATCAGAGAGGAGACATATGACCTTAGAGGAAAATTAAACCTAAAACATTTATATGCGAGAACAAGGCTGAAAACCCACAGCATCTCCGTGTGTGGAATTAAATTATGGAATGGATTGAGTAAAGAACTCAAACAATGTACAGAGATAAGCAAATTCAAAAAACAATACAAGCATTTGATGTTTGCTAAATACAAGGCAGAAGAGTCTTGATTGTTCTGTCAGGTTTGTTATTTTTTTTGTTTATAAAAAAAAGCTTTGTTCTTTATTTATTTAGTATTGTTATTATTATTATTAATATTAATGTGTATGTATGTATATATAATTTCCTTTTTGGGGAGGGGGGGGGGGGGGGGGGGGCTGTCTTACCGTTATCTATTATGTATTATCCTGACTATCACAGAAAACATGACATGGAATGCAGGAAGTGAACTATATGCACTGTACAAGATGTGGATTTGGATGGGGGGTAGGATTAAATAAGCCTTGCTTCTTCCTACTCCTTTTGGACATGAGGAACTGTGAAATAATGATAATGATTCATGAGATGCATTCCATTGTAACCTTCATGTTCAAATAAACTAAACCAAACCAAACCAAAACTCGTGGATAGACCTTGGTAATGTTATCAACACAAACTTCAAACATTGCAAAACACACACACCCAACATTCCAGAGCTCGAGACATCTTCCATTTCCCATCGCAACCCTCCGAAGTTCACTCTTTCTTAAATGTAAAGTACATAACTCGGTGTCCACTCGGTGTTAGACTTTTGTTCAAATAATCTTATTTTACTCTTTTATACACAAAAAAATGACTTTAGTTGCAGAGTTGAGTAATTATTCCATGAATATATACCATTGTAATCATCGTGGAGTTTGTTTTTCCATGGAATTATGTTCAAAATTTTCATCGGCAGGCGGACACGAAGGTTATGTACTTTTCACTAATGATTACACAACAGTTATTTTTTTTTTACACTGAGAATATTTCAATAAAACACATTAGAAACCCATTTCAGACATCATTCTTTATTTCTAAGTAGAAATTAACATTAAAATTAACATGTAACATTTCAATGTCCAAATATAGACACTTTTTTACAACATAGCCGTGCTAGCGCAAAATAAAAACATGAACAGGCTTAATTTATGGTTTGGTAAGCTTCCTCACTCTATAAACGAGTGATAGGGATAGTACACATTGTTAGAACAACAATTTCAAATACTACTCAAGTGAAGTTGAAGACAGCAAAAGGTACCCTTGATCTGAGCCATGCACATATAATCTGGTTATACATTTTTGCATTATATCATCAGGTCTCAGTAATATGGGATAAAAAAGGTACAACTTTGTCTAGTACTTTCATGCACCCGCAAGTGACAAAGGATTAGATTATTTTAATGAATTTACATAATTTAACATCAGCTGACGCCATTCATCTTCCCTACTATGTCAGTGCTTTGAGTAGGTAATAAAAACGTTCACAGAGATAAATCCATAAGCAATCTCTACAAATAACACTTCTGCGCACTTCTTCCAAGTAAAAGAAACAAGACACTAGTAGCACTCGATGCTGAATACAACCCCCTGGCGGGAAAACCCGATTAAAACAATTAAAAAAACAATACACTGCTAAACGGCTGGGTATTTGGTTTCAAAGAATGACCAGAAAGAATGGGCTGTTCGGGTTTCCCCATGCTGTGCACCGAGGAGCAGCTTTCACTTTCAAAATAAAGCGCCAACCAAATGCATGCGACTTCGGTTGACACGAGAGTAGTTCAGTACTGTTGCATTGCTCCTCAGTAGTGTTGCATCTAGGACAAAGCAACAACCCACAATAATTGAAACATTTTACTCTGAAACTGTAATGCAAAAAACGATCAATTATAGCCTAGGTATACATCTACCTCCACTGCAAGAACAAAATTAGAGTCCATTTTAATCAGCTCAGAAGCACAATTTTCCCTTTAATGACGGCAAATGCATGTTAATGCTGGAGAGATGAGTGTGTGTGTGTGTGTGTCACATCCTCAGATCATGTGACTTGTGTTATATTACAGCTCACCTGGAGAGGTTGCATCAGTTTAAGGCTGCCCTCTATATTAATATTGGGGACAACATCACATCTCAGTATGATGCATTGTACTTCCACCAACAGGCGGTCAAACCCACTTAGTCTGTGTTCTGTCTGCGTTTTTTTCATTAGCTTTTCCTTGCCTCGGTAGTAAAAGTGCCTGCTGAGTGCAAGCTCATGTTGGTTTTCTTTAATGTATGAGGAGTTGTAGACCTGTTCTGAGTGTAAAGAGTCTCGAAATAACACCTGTTGTGAAGTGAAGCCATATAAACACAGTCGACTTAACAGCAGGCCACACAGCGGTACGTCACGATACCGAGTAATTCGAGGACCTCAATTGCAAAAACTAATCAAGGATTTTTCTTCTGCCTCGAGGAATCGCTTACATCACCCATGTGGCGGAAGGAGGAGGAAGCAGATGTTTATTTACTTCAAGGAGCGGCAAGATTGAAGAGAGAGAAGGCAACAAGGCGACAAAAAAGAAAAACTAAATTGAAAAAACATGCAAAAAATGTCAAGTGTGGCAGCATTTCAGGCCAAACAGCAAGCTGAACACCGTGGGGTGTATCCATTGTAACGTGGCACTTACATACCAGAACTGCACATCTTCGATGTTACAGCAACTCAGAAGACACTCCGAATGGAGCAGAAGATCCGAGACAAGGTAAAATCAACATAGAGTAATGTACCTTACTAACATAACGGAGGAGGGCTAGGATTCCCTTCAAATAGATACTTTATTTATCTCCAAGAGAAATTCACGTATCCAGCAGCTCTGTATCCAGTGTGAATGTGTCCTGGAGATAAAGTATCTATCAATCTACCTACCTATCTATCCAACCATCCGTCCTACTGTCAATTGTGTGTCTAGTTTATTACGATGGTATGCCCTTAAGGTTCACATGACCTTCTACAGGGTTTATTTCATCTACAAAAAGACAGCACTGTAAGTAAAGAAGATGGAAATTAAAAACATTGTAGCTCACAAATCAGTAGTTGGACACTTCTAGCAGACGATACTGTGTAATGGAACAAAGAAGCATGTGTCTCACTTTTCTTTGTTGACGGGTAGAATATTCTAATGTATTCCACTACAATAGGTTTCTTCATTTTTCTTTGAACACGGCAAAAACTGTTTTTTTTTTTTGTAGTCAGCCGGTCTATGTTTAGGGTACATAAATGCACAGCCATCAACATAATGTAATATGTAATTTAGTCTGCGTAATGTCAATGAACCAATTGTTATTTCTCTCCTTTTCCAGTAAATCATTACAGTTTCGGATGAATACATGTATCTACAAAGCACCATTATGTAGTCCCAAGCAAGCAGCTGAGCTAACAAATAGCATTTTACACAAGACATGCGCCCACTGAGCATGGTGGTTAAATAGAGTTTGCCCCTATGTACACAGTGACTTTAAGAAATATAACTGTTGATTATGTAAAAAAAAATGTTAAAAAAATCAAAGAAATTGGTCGTTCATTATTAAGTGAAATGGCTTATTTTCTTGTGTATTTGTAAGTGCTCTTTAACCAAGCAAAAATGTGTTTTCAAATTAATCAAAAGACATTTTCAATAGACTACCTCAATACTAAAATATTTGATAGCTGCAGCCCCAGTCGAGTATGAAGTGTCCATAGACATATACTGTATGTGAGTCGTTTGTCTATACGTGCCCTGTGATTGACTGGCAATCAGGCCAGGATGTACCCTGCCATTGCCCAAAGCCAGCTGGCATAGACTCCATCTCACCCCTGACCCTAATGAGAACAAGCAGTGTAGCAAACCTCAATAATTTTAATTAACACCTCTCTGATAGTGCCTATAAAATCTGCTTGCCACCTTTATACCATTCATAGTCTTATAAACTATGCAAGAGTATGTTTAAGATGATTAAGGTAAGAATGTAGGTGGTCCCTTATGTTGCACATCCGGTAGTCATCTGACAGCTCCAACGTGGGAGATTATAATGTTGTCACTTGAAATGCGCACTATGATAGATTGGAGGCTTTCATTTTATTAAGGTAATGCAAATAAACAGATCGGGCTTTTATTCTACAACGGTAATGGAGATAAACAAATCAATAACATGGCGCTAGTTTCCGCCACAACAACTACCAGCCGCCAAAGTTCCGCCTATCGCTGCCTTGCATACTTCAGCAGGACAAATATTCATCGCTTGTTTGCACATACACATTACAAAACATAAATGCGAAATTAAGTGCACATACAGTATCTCAAAACTGTATTCATACACGTTTGAGCTAAAGCTAAAGCTACCACATCAAAGCCATCTTTGTAATTCATAAACAAGTGCACTCAAGACGCCATTTCTTTTCAAAATGTCCCAGAGAAGCGTTTAAATGTATACATTTCGCTGACAAAGATATACATATATATATATATATCTATGTGTGTAAGTGTATCATGCTGACCTCCTCGCTGTGGCTGGAGTCGAAGCCCGACTCTCTCCGCCGCTTGTACTTTTCCGTCACCCCGAGAAGGCGCAGCAAGGCCGGGTCCTCACTCAACGCGAGGCCGAGGTCTATAGGCCTCGGCCCTCCGTCCGACGTCTCTCCGTCGTCCGAGCTCAGTCTTCCGCGTTTGGTTCGCTTCCCCAGCCGCAGCCGACTAATGCGGCTCGTACACGGCCTGCCCGGGAAGCGAGCCCGAGCGACAGTTTGAGTGTTCATCGCAGCCGCGACGCTGGTGGGCGACGATAATCCGCCTCCCGACGCCGCCATTATTATTCAGCACAACGAAGCGCGCTGGTAACAGCAGCGAAGACGGAACAAGCAAGATGGACCGCGTCTCTCTCTCAGGCAGAAGGCGCGAGATAGGATGGGAGGACAAGTGCATCATGGGAAAAGCTAACTTCCTTCAGCCTTGTTTGTTTTGCTAATACTTTTGCTCGTACGTTGTTTCATTTTAGCATCACATAAAAACATTTTCATTTAAGGTTCAAACACTCACACAGGTAGTTATACCTCTCGGAAAATGCATGCAATTATTTATTAACCCTTTCATGAGCTTATATATGGAGAGATGTTATATTATACTTCTTACTTACATCTTCATTGTTTTACGTATCTCTTAAATCCTGTCTAATCTGATATTTTAAGTTATGCGTTCTTGCATTTAAACATGTGGAAAGCGTATAATATTAAAAATCCCACGCGATTGACATTTTTGGCCACTCAAGGCTACTGTACAAAGCATAAATACAATTAGTCAAACCTAAATCTTGTCTATATATTTTTGAAAATACTAAAAGTGGCCAAACATACATTTGACTAGTGCAATATAAACAAGCTTTACGATTAGTGTGGTATGGTTTATTTCTTTGATACATGCCTAAATTACATTAAGGAATATCAAGTGGTTTTGTTTGCACAATTCAACGTCCGAAAATGAGTAGGAAGAAGAGGATCTGATTTAATCCCATGTATATTTCAAATCACATTGTCTTTTACATGTTGACATTTACAATATCATAAATATCACAAAATATTTGATCTGCAAATGAAATATACAATTTGAACAAATAAGTCAATAAAGCGGTTTCATGACAAATAAAACTACTTTTGGATGTTTTTTTCTTTCATATGCTGATGTTTCTATATCACAAAAAACAACAATCTATGACTTCTAATAAATATTCAAGGAAAAAAAAACTGTCAAATTCCCTTTATTGTCAAAGCAACAGACACCACAATAAACCAAGTGTCTGTTTATTTTGTAAAGAATGGTCAAATAAATGCTAGAAATCTACATATTCTCAAATTGTGGTACGAGTACTGCTGGTTGTACACGGGAACACCAAATTTTTAAAACACCATTCCAGTGGATCTCTGCACATTCATGGAAACACAAATTTGAAAAGTTTTGGTCTAATTTTTGTCCCCTCCAAAAATAGGCTATTTTCCACAGAAAATGTATAAATGCGCGATAATACAGGTGAAATGTACTACAGCAGACATGCGCCACTGTTAGAAACCATTTTTACATATTTATGTTTTGCTGATAATGTTTGTTCGTCAAGCGTTGAGATTTAGCACTTTTTTCTGCGGTCCTTGAACACACCATTCATACTTTAAATGCATTCAATAAGCGTCTGAGGCGTATTCAGAGCTTAAACCTGGATTGTGTCGCAAATGAACAACAGCTATTGAAGACAGAAGTGGATGGTCGTGGCTCCGACTCTAATCTAATAATTACAACAATCACTTTTGTTGCAAATGTTGATCCAAAATCAATCAAGCTAGCAGAGAGGTTTTGATGGGGAGGAGCGAGCTGTATGTCAACAGTGGACATTTTTATGGGAGTATCAAGTACTTGTAGTTTTTCGGCATTAGCTGGCGGACCCGGAACATAACCCCACGAAAAGCGAGGATCTACTGTACTGTATATTAGTGACCTATACATATGAAATAATTATACAAATACGTAAGTGTTCTGTTACAGCATCAACGCTTTTTGCAAGGCTTTTGAGAAGATAGAGGGGGACCATGCTGGCTCTTTTTGTGCATCCTCAGGGCATCTACAGACGGGAATACCAGGTCGCAATTGTCTTCGGAACAAGGGATCTTCAGCTCCGGTGCTGGAGCTTTACGTTCTTCTGTTTTCTTCACCTTCTTGCTGTCCTCACGAGTGTTTGCTTCCGGGCCACGTTTCCTGGCGGGCTTCACGTCAGCTTTGGTAACCCTCTCTTGGTGGTTCAGGAGAGCGTCCAGCGTGCGAAAACCGTGAAGGCATATCGTGCAGCGGTGCGCGCCGCCTTCTGTCACGTCCTTGTCGTGCATGGCGATGCAATGAGCATGAAACTCAAGCAGGCTGGCGCACGGGACCATAGAGCCGCAGTCGCGACAGTGCCATCCTCCTTCATGGCAGCCGCGTTTGTGTTTGTGCAGCTGCAACACAACCGCATATGGAACATTACCGAGCCTGTCATCATCTTTAGGATGCGTACTCACTGTACACTCACCTCAGTGAAGCTGGGAAATACGGTTTTGCAGGAAGAGCAGACAGGGACCTCATCAACTCTGTGGGTTGCATGGTGCACGCTGAGCTCCTCAGGTGAAGCAAAACACCTGTCACACTTGTAACACCCAAAGACGGTATTGTCCTGCAGAAAAATTGAAAAAATATTGACAAAAACACCAATTCAATTCCAATTTGCTTCCAGTAAGTTCACTATAAAAGACAGCAATGCATTTAGGACACCCCATAGTATAACTCTTCTACTCCCGAAACGCTGCACACCTGCCGTGTTGCCTATGCGATTATTTTTGTAACTTACGCTACAAATGTCAATGCATACCAGGGTCCAAACGTTTTCACGGGGGCCACTTTGGCATTTTATATACAGTAAATATTTATTTAATTTATAAAAAGTCAAAAAATGTTCCATATATGTACATTTACAGACAAACCTTTGTGTCGTTATTATTAGTTATTTGTGTCAACATTTCAGCCTTTTCTCTTTATAGTGCCTTTTTGCAGTTTTTTTGGCTTAATTGTATTTCTAAAATGTGTCGCAGGCCAATAAAAAACAAACCGCGCTTCAGACACCCCGGTGTATGGAGCATATTTACCTTCATCAACAGCTTGCTGTACAGGTCCCGGTGAACCCTTCTTATGTGGTTCGTTTTGGTCTTGAAGGTAGTGAAGGTGATGAGACATCGGGAACAGTACAGACTATCACACTCCACTGCTGTATCACAATCCGGTGTATCCAGGGACTCACGGGACTCTGTGGTGGCCTTCCTCACATTGCTGGTGCCCACGATGACTTTCTCTATGTTCAGCATGTCTATTTCTTCACACATGGAGAGGTATAATTGAAACAAATATACATAATAATAATCACAACGGCTACATACATAGCAGTGGCGGCCCGCAGGCAAAATCCAGTCCATGAATGACACCAGGCCAGCCCGTGAGTGCACTTCAAAACTTGAAACTGGCTAAAATGTTTGCAGCAGATGAGGGGGGAAAAAAAGCTATTGCATAGGGGCGTCACGAGACACGACGATACACAAGATTGTGTCTGCGAGGACGAGACAAGATGATATTTTCAAAAAAAAATTTCACCAAAGGGCGCCAAACCAACCCCATGTGGACATGTAGATATGCAAGTTATAATTATATATATTAAATTACATGTTTTTGCTATTTTTTTCATTTTTGAGTTTTTTTATTTTATTTTTATTTTACAAATACAATGGAACCTCAGTTCATGTACGTCCCGATTAGCGTGTTTTTCGGTTAACGTTGAAAATTTATGCCAAAATTTTTGCCTCGGCGTACGTACATTTTCCGGTTAGCGTACAATATCGTGCGCGTCTTGTCGTGTTATTAATACACTGCGGGAGTCCAGCTGTGTTCTTAGTGTATTTTAATCACAAAATGTCCTTGTTAGCATCCTATTAGCTTGCTAATACATAAAAACAGGAACCGGAGGTCAGCTCAACATAGTTACGCCACAAGCCACTGCTTTTCTTTTGATCACGGCTGCAAAATAACCCAAAATGGGTTTTTGAATTGAAGAAACAAGAAGGTGGGGCCCGTGTGGATCTCGCTGCCACTTAGTCATCTTTAAAAGTCACGCTTTCAATCAAGACAAAAGTGATGAGTTACCCCTTTCATTCATCATTTGTAAGTATTTATAATTTGTGTGCATTTTGAAGTGTTTTCTGCATGTAAAACTACAACTGTAAAACTTTAAAAACATGTTTGGTGTTAACATTTTTGGCTTCCTGGAGTGAAATAATTGGATTTCCATTATTCCTTATGGGGAAAAATGTATTCAGTTTGAGTACGGATCTTCTGAAACTGATTAAAGACGCTAACCAAGGTTCCACTGTACTTCAAATTTCGTCTAGTACATTTTTTTCCACGTAATATCATGACTTTATTCTCATATAATTATAAATTCTTCCCCCAACCTAATTTTCCAAATATTTCAGCTTTATTTGTTTTCTTTGTTCTTCATATTTAAACTGTAAGAAAAAAAACAACTCTATTCTGTAATACTTCAAGTTTATGCTTCTAAAATTATTTTTTTTCCCTTCATAATATTACGACTTCATCTTTGTCAAATTACAACTTTTTTTCTTAATAGTATGACTTTATCGTCCTGATATTTTTGACTGAAAAATTGTTGCTTTTTTCCCCACTTTTGCTGGGTTTAAAAAAAAAATTGAATTGTATTTTCAGAATGTGCACAGCCTGGACAACAACTTTGGACACTTCTGCGGCAGATTATATTAGCGTTTTTGCAGAAAGTATTTAAAAACAGCACAACACTCCTGTCACATAAAGGATCTTTGACTATCCTTTTTCTATACCGCTTGTCCTCATTAGGGTTACGGGTAAACTGAGGCCTCTCCCAGTAGACTTCGGGACTGGTCGCCAGCCAATCTCAGGATCGTGGACCACTTGAAATATATTGCATTTGTCTTCATGTATGACTGTATTTATGATTATATTAGCCATTTGGTCATGCAAATAAGGAACAAAAGAATAATAGTGAAGAGAGAAATCCGCCCACGGTCACACAAATAACGATAACGTACAATCGTACATTTTGTATCAAGCCTCGCTCTTTTTTTAGTTAAATGAACGGTACAGAAGGCATGTATAATTTTACATACATAATTCGTACATAAAAAGGTTTCTGTTTTCGTACCTACAGCTAGCAGCAGCGGCGTCGGCCGTTGTTCATCCGCACCACGTGACGTGATGTGGAAACGAAATTCCGGTCGAGCACAAATGACACGAGACTTCCGGAAACGGAAGAGAAGCGAAATTTGATCTGCTTTGTTGTTTTCATTATGTTATATCCAATAATTTATGCCATTGTGTTAAAACAGTATTATGTTGATTATTATTAATATTGTAGCGTCGCAAGGATGCATGATTTGCTTGGAGTACTTCCTACTTCCCAGCATGCTTTGTAAATAGTTGTAATTATTACGCATTGAATGTTATGTGCGTTGTTTGTGATTCCATGTAGTATTCTGTGTATTTCCTTGTCTGTTGGTGTTAACATTGCCCGCAGTGTTCATCTTTTTACTCTTTATCTGACACACTGACGATGGTTAGGTGTATTAAGCTCAGGCAAATTCCGCCCTGCCTACCCAAACGAAGAGCAGCTTCCTTTCAAGCAGTTACACGTATACCGTGCGTGACTTACAGTATATTCATTTGTAATCAGTGTTTCTATACTTATTTTAACTTATTCAAGTCAAACTTAATTTATGCTTGATTATGTAACCATATTATTTGTACTTTTAATCGCCTTTCCTTCTTTTTTGACAAAATGTAAACACATGAATTAATGTAAGCCGCAATAAATGGTGATGCCATCTCCGAATGAGTTCCAGTGACACAGCAGCGCTTTCATACACGATTTTAAGCTGAAAGTCTGGAGCAGGTTATGAGTCTAGCCTAAGTTACCATGGTGATATAGCTGCATTAAAAGAGCCACCTTCATTGTACACGCAAGCCCAGCTTTACACTCAACACACCTCGCTAACCCACTAAACTTGCTTTGCAGTAAGCCCCCCTCCCATACCAATAATAAAGTCATGGTATAAACAAAAGATGCCAAGTTGAATTTAAGGTTCACAGAATTTTATTGATACTTTCATATTAGACAAGGCAAGGAGACAAAACAATGCACGTTATTTCTTTTTAAATACACAAGCACAAGGTTCAGGTCGTGATGAAGATGGAGCAGCCATTTTAAGAGCTCGCCTGCTGCTGCTGTTGCTGCTTGTATTCAGTAATTCGGCTTTCCATTAGGGGCCTGAAGTGCCTGATCAATCCCTGAGAGGACAGAAGAAACCACATAGGAGGGAATTAATACTATGTAACCCTCAGGAGTCCATGACCTTGTATCGGCTGCAGTCTATGCAGGCGCAGCGTGATAACGCAGCCACACAGACACTCAATGTTTCAATGTGTGTTGAAAGTGCAGACGTGGCACTGCATACAAGTCTTTACATGGTGAAAATCAAGTTTTGTCACCGTGTCATCACATTATCATTTGTATGCGTATGCGCTTTCGGTGCAGGAAGGCACCGGGTTTGAAAGCGAAAGTAAACAAGCAATGAAACATGACACCACTTTTCTATTGGTGGGAAAGAGCTTGTTATCAGTCAGTCTAGGGGCGCTTGGTTGTAGAGGGAGGGGGCAGTTCCAGAGGCAGTGAGGCTCAGTGTTTTTATTTACCTGCACGGGCCATGCAGCGCCGTCTCCCAGGGCGCAGATCGTGTGTCCTTCAATCTGCTTACTGATCTCCCAGATCATGTCGATCTCCGCTGCACGTGCATCGCCGCTCACAAAACGCCACATCATCTTGTTCATCCAGTCCACCCCTTCACACGAACACCAAGAAGGGTGAAGATGAGCGCAGAGTTCATTAAATACAGAAGGCATCCAATCAAAAGCACCGACCTTCTCTGCAGGGTGTGCACTGGCCACAGCTCTCATGCTTGTAGAACTCAATCAGACGTGCGATGGCTCTGATGATGTCAGTCTGCAAAACACACCCACCCAAGGCGAAACGTGTTCATGGGATGTGGCTTGGCGAATGAGTGCGAATGTACGCCGACAAGCATACGGATTTGTCCATGACAATCAGCGCCGCCGTGCCCAAGCCGGTCTGAGCCTGGACCAGGCCGTCAAAGTCCATCAGAACCTCTTCGCACACTTTCTTGGGAATGAGGGGTGTGGAGGACCCGCCAGGGATGACGGCCAGGAGGTTGTCCCAACCACCGCGGACGCCTCCTGTCAAGAGAAATGCTCATTCGAGGTAGGGAGCACTCACACTGGGACCATTCAGCCATTTCTCTTTTACTTTTACATTTAAGTAGTTGTTTTGTTCAAAACCGAAGTACCCGGAGAAACCCACAAGAACATGCAAACTCCACACAGAGATGCCCAACGGAGATTCGAACCCAGATCTTCCCGATCTCCTGACTGTGTGGCCAACATGTTATAACCACTAGGCCACCGTGCGACCCGTAGTAAAATAATGCATTTGTACAAATAAATCACCCCTAATGCAGTTCTTATTCCAAATGGGTGCCTTGGACTCTCAGCAGTTGAGTAAATAAACGTTCCTGGCCGCTATATGAAGAAACACTACATAATGTTTCTAATGCTAATAGCATTTCAAGACCAAATGTTTTAATATCAGTGAAATCATATTTAAGTCATCATATTTCATTAACCTTGTTGCCTCCCCTCTCCTCTCTGAAGGTCACTGGTGTGTGTGTGTGTGTGTGTGTGTGTGTGTGTGTGTGTGTGTGTGTGTGTGTGTGTGTGTGCGCTGGTTTGCATGCATAAATCTCTACACCGGAATATAAGACGAGACGTCTTTTCCTCTAGGGAAACATGCGTAGCCACCAAGCACTGTAAGCAGCCGGATGTACCTGCGTGCCTCTCGATAAGATCTTTCAGGGGGATGGACATCTCTTCTTCCACGGTGCAGGGGTGGTTGACATGGCCAGAGATGTTAAAAAGCTTGGTGCCCGAGTTCCGCTCTCGCCCGAAACTCAGAAACCACGAGCCTCCACGGCGGCAGATGGTCGGCGCTACGGACACGGTCTCCACATTGGCCACAGTGGTTGGACAACCGAACACACCTTGGCGACGACGGCCGGAGGAAGAGAGTTGATGAGCACAGTGTTCCACATCAAGAACTGATATTTTCTTGACTCACCAACATCTGCAGGGAATGGGGGCTTGAGGCGAGGCTTCCCCTGCTTTCCCTCCAGCGACTCGATGAGAGCCGTCTCCTCGCCGCAGATGTAGGCTCCGGCGCCGCGCATCACAAAGACATCAAAGTCGTAGCCCGAGCCACAGGCATTCCTGCCGATGAGCCCCGCTGCGTAGGCCTCGTTGATGGCCACCTACATGGATTACATTAGTACATGTAAGATCACACATGTTGTCTTAACATCACAGATGCTCCCTGATTTTACAGGTTTACCCGAGGGACCATGAGGTGGATATTCCAGACATTACAGAGATACAAAAGCGTAACCCTCACAATTTCCAGAGGGCCCAGGAGGCAGAAATCACCAACACTCTGAACCACGATATTTAACACGTTGTCAAATGAATATATCTCTGTATCAACGTGGAGCAGCAAGGTGTACCTAATGAAGCATTAATATCAAACCTCACAATTCCCAGGGAGGACCACAGTATCACCACAACAGTGTCAATCAACAGTGTGCAGCATTACCGTTTAGATGGACTGTGAATGTGCACCTAATGACATTTGGTGTACTGGATAGCAACGCTCCCCATTTCCCGGAAGGCCCGGGATAGCGGAAATCCACAACATCACAAACCACAATAATAAACAGAGCCAATCAACACTTAGCAGTATTATCATTACGACTGCCTGGGAACGTGCACCTAACAAAGCGTCATTTACAGCAACAGTCCCCATTTCCCGGACGGTCCAGGAGGCAGAACCAGTCCAATTCCCGACATTTAGGACATTTCATAGAACTTTCCAACTATAAAATAATGCGCCCTCTATCTGCATACACGACGCTTTATCAGGTGCACCTTCACAATCGCTGCAGCTCAGAGAGAGATATTTAAAAAATGTATTTATTATTGTAGTGGGGGTGTCCCAATACAACTTTTTTCACTTCCGATACGATACCGATGGTGATCCAATATCAACACGAATCATACATAATTTATTTTGTAGTGTGGAATGTTGATCAAGTGATATTACTCAAACAGAGAATAATAGTCTGCAAAAGTAGGGATGAGAAAAACTCCCCCATTTACTTCCTTATGCAAGTGGGGTATAGTTTTATCCAAAGTAGTGGCAGCTAGACATACAGTAATATAGCGAGGTTCCAGGTGCTCAATGAAACTTCTAAACTAGGGATGCTCCAATCAGGGTTTTATGCTGCCGATTCCGATCACCCATGAGTGAAATAGACCAATACCGATCACATAGATTAATGATACATTTTTCAAGTTATTTATGATGAGTGCAATTGGGCAGGGGTGCCGTATAAACGGGAAAAAGTCAGGATAATTCCAAGGTCCCCTGACTGCCAAAAAATAGGTAATTACTCGTAAAATTAGTAATTAATGAATGGAGGGGCAACATCATTTTTTTTTCATGGGGCCCAGAATTCATGGCTGATACAAAAAAAGGAACCATAAACTTACTTTAATTTACACCAAAACAAAGAAAGAGCAGTCGGAGAACTCGGTGTCTTCCACCGCTGACAAAGGCTGCTCATCTCGTCCGATGAATTAAATTATTTTTGGGGCTATTAGCTTAGCATTCTAACTGTCACGCACATACAGTATGCCAAAACGTGAGTGTTGCTCACGTGGCCGCGTTAGCTGCCGTTTGACTGATGGTCACACCGTGAGCCTTGAACACTCCCCATACTCAAGTGTCAAGTGTTTGTTCTTCAAATGGCGTAGCTTTTTAACACGAGCTAGGTTTGGTGGCGTGTGTTGGCAGGTAAGTTCCACACAGCAGACACGATTGTTGTTGTTTTGGTACGGGAGGAGGACGCTGAGCGGCTTTTGATATTGGCGTTGAAAGGCATTTATCGGCACGTGGCCATCACATGATTTTTCACGGAAATCAGACGATAATGATGGGAGCATCCCTAGTTTAAACCCGACGTTATTCACCATCGACGGGGGCTCGGTCTTTTCTGTTATAGTTAATGACTTTTTGCCATTCCGTGGGAGTTTCCCGTGTGATGCCACTTCATACGTGCCATGAGGTGTGTCGTATTAAACTTCGCCAGTTCCTTGCCACCACGAGAAACTTGTGCATGACAGGTTTTGCAATCAGTTGCAACGTCTTTTTACTGCCACACGGCTGACATGCTACTTGCTACTTTGTTAGCATGCGAGCAAACGCTGGTGTTGTGATCACATGGGCTTGATCCGGTCTCTGCTGGATAGATGTGCTGGGGTGGAGTCTGAAATCGACTGATCGTATCAACGTGCCAATGTCAGAGATTTGAGATGCAGGCCGATGTAATGTATCGGCCCGATAACCGATATCAATATCGGATCACGACATTCCTGGCAGTCAGCATCATACCTGCAGGTTGGACGACTCGTTGTAGAACTCTCCGCGGATGTAGATGTAGGCAGCGCGAGCCCCCATGGCCCTCCCAGCAACCAGGCAGCCCTCCACCAGCTTGTGGGGGTCGTTCCTCATGATCTCCCTGTCCTTGCACGTGCCGGGCTCACCCTCGTCTGCATTCACCACCAGATACTTCGGCCTGAGGTTGCGCGGGAATCAATTACCCAAATGTACCGCAATGTTTAACATTGTGACGCCTGTTAGGGTTCTAACCTGCCGTCGCTTGGCTTGTTCATAAAACTCCACTTCATCCCAGTTGGGAAACCGGCTCCGCCCCTCCCGCGCAGGCCCGACACCTTGATCTCATTGAGGATCCAGTCCACTCCCTTCAGGAGGATCTCTTTAGTCTTGTACCAGTCACCACGCTTCAAGGCACCATTCAACCTGTCGTCATGGCATCCAATTAGCGTACAGTTGCAATAAAAGCAATAGGTAGTAAAGGAATATCTTACCTCCAGTCATGACGGCCGTACAGGTTGGTGAAAATTCTATCCTCATCTGCCAGAGGTCCAAATGTTGTCTTTTTAGGAGGACTCTAGAAACACAAACATATGTATTAACAACTGTTATATCATCTAATAGTGCTGTTTTAGTCATACAGTAGAATATGTGAGCAGTTACCTGTGCTGTGCTGTTGAATCGGACGATGGCCGTCACTCCACTTTGACTGAGAGCCGCCGGGGCGCGCGCCACGACAGCTCGAGACAGCGACAGCATCCTTGAAAATGGGCATTTAGTTAAACACGTGGTCTTAAAATATGTATTAACACACTATACATTATACTATAGCTATACATTCTCGACAGATGCACCTGCACAATGTCATGAGAATACAAAACCACAATAATAAACAGAGTGTTAATAGTGTAAAATGTGTTTATTACATGCAGTTGCACTCAAAACAATTCATCCCCATTTGAAGTTATATTTATTGCCAAAACATCCAATGCAAATTCAATATATTGTACACAATTTACAAACTGCTGAAAATTTCTAAACTTAACAGAATTTACATTGATGGTTTATGAGTGCAACTGTCGTTTATTTTGTTTTAATTGCATTATCCATCATGACCAGCTCGATAGACAATAAATACCGGTACACATATTGTTCAATACCTACATTCTCAATCTACATGGAATTATTATCTTTTATTTCTTAATAGGTTTAGGTTTATTTATTTTCAATCCACCTATAGTATAGGATGTAAACAGCTTGGAAGTGTTCCTAATTATGTTTCCTGGAGACTGTTTAATTGCAACACAGGGATAGCTACCAACCTTTTATATTGTGATCAATATATAACGGATATTATCACTTTATAGCACAAGAACATCAGATTACACATTCAAAACATCACTTTTCCTACACACATTCGTGTCAAAATATACATCCTGCTCCAAAAACAGGACTTGAGCTTTAATTCAGGGAGGTATTAATAAATAATGGCATACAGGTGTCGTATATTTATATTAAATTGTGTTTGTTAGTATGTATTTGAAAACTTGTGTAACTTGTGACATAACGACACACGTAACGGGAGTAGCAGGACAGCTCAAGGTGAAGTAAGGCACATTTGGGTTTATGCAAAGGACAAACACATTTATTAAGTTTTAAAACTATTCTTAATTCCTTAATTATAACGTTGAAGATATTGTTAAGCTGTGACCTCCACGCTACCAACCAAAGCTATCGCTAGCTTTAGCCTGTGATGCTAGCTGGGCTAACTGTTCACCTTGTCATGCCACACGCGTAAAGATACAAATTCATGACGTTACACGCAAATATCAACGTCAAATATACATGTAATCTCACATAATATTTAATGTATTTGATTAATTTAAACCACGGACATGTTAGGTTAGTAAACGATCGACATTACCTGCTGCTTGTAGTCCCAAATTTATGCGCTCCACCCGGAAGTGATGTAGTTAGCCGAAAGTAGTACATTATGTCACCCGGTAGACCTGACTGAACGTATTTCTTTATTCTATCCATCCATTTTCTATAACGCTTCTATATTTTATATTATATTTTAATAACCTGCTGTTAAGAAAGGACTATATCAGGCTTAATATATGCTTACTTTAAAAAGACGGTCTTTTTTAAACACCAAGTTTCAACCATTAAGCTAACGCCACTCCACGAACCTTTTTATACAGCTGAGAGTTCAACAAAACATTTTTTTTGAGTCAATAGTTAACCGTCATTTATCTAATTAATATGTTGTTTTTATTCAATAGAATAAAAGATATGCTTACTGAAGGTCTTATTTTTAAGTTTGCCATCGTTTCCGGTCCAACACCGCATTAAAAACAGCACAAGTCGTATTTCACTACATCAGAACAGAAATACTTACTAGTTATCATTTCTTTTAATGAAATGGGTTTTTTTTAACAAATTATTTTTTTTATGTTGTTCTTTTTTTTTAAATAATCCTACAGTAGATAGGTTGAATTAAAACAATGACTTGTGTTGTTCTTCCACACACACACGCACACACACTGGCATTATTGCTGAATAATTAAATTCAGTTCAATTAAATGTATTGACATACCGCCAAATCATTATCTTGTGGCACTTTACACATGAGGGTCACACTCATAAATGAAAATGGAGAACCAACTGAAACCCCACACTCGCCGACGGTCAGGAAAAACTCCCCCCTGTGAAGGAATCTTGAACAGAACCCAGGCCCTCTGGGGCGGGCGTCTGTCTCGACCGGTTAGGTTGCGATAGAAAAATAGAGTAGAGGGATAGATGGTAGATCAAGCCAGAAGTCTTTATCTTAGTCCAAGGAAGTCATGGAAAAAATGGTTGGAGTACCCTTGTTTCTTCAGTTTATTGATCCATTTTAGTGCCTGGTACAACTAAAGGTACATTTGCTGAGGACCAAGGACTATGATTTCATCTTTATCTGAGTTTAATAGTAAAACGTTTGAGGTCATCCAGCTCTTGATGTCTTTCAGAGACTCCTGGAGTTTGGACAGCTGATTAGTTTGGTTAGGTTTCATTGATAAGTAGAGTTGTGTGTCACGTGCATCGCAGTGGAAGGTAATGGAGTATTTTCCAGTAATATTGCCTAAGAGGGACATATATAAGGGCTGAAAAATACAGGTTGCGGCACAGCACTCTGTGGGATGCCATGAAAAATTGCATGTGAGCTGACAAATAGGACTGAAACAATTTTAATGAATACGTTCATGTATTTTATTCTTTGACAGGTCAAAAATGTGTCAGAAACTGCATTTAGTATTTCAAAAAATATATATAACACAATAATACTGAATATTAAAAGTCCACAAGCGGTCTATTTTGTCCTGAAACAACCTCAGCGGTGCAATGTGTGTACATCTGTCACTGTACAGTTGGGCGTTATTGCATAACTGCAGCTTATCCTTTGTGAACATTAATCGTGATAAACCTACAGATTATTGCAGCTACGTAGAACATTTGCCAACATCCTGCGTGATAGACAGTAAAGTCTTAGAAAGAGGTTTTTTTTAAAGCTGTACATGAAAAAAAAATGTATCTGCAAAGAGTTGCATAGGAAATGTACAGATCTAACGTGGGGAGTATACCAAGAGTTGCCAGAACACAAGAGAAACCAAAATAAAGTCAACTCATGGTATTTGAACCTCCACATTTTTGGAGAAAGGGATTCACTCGGGAGGCTGATAGCTGGACCTCCTGGCGACGCGGCCCAGTCGGTCCACAGCCACGCTCTCGAAAGCCCTCCTCATGAGCGGGTGCTCCTCCAGCACCTCGTTGAAGCTGTCCACGCTCAAAGAGTAAAGCCGACAGTAGGTTTCCGCCATCACACTGGCTGTGCGTCGCCCCTGAGTCAGCAAGCAGATCTCTGAAACAGAACGGGGTTAAAATACCCGGAAAGTGTGTTCGAACACGCACAAGAAGACAAATAACTACCTCCAAAATACGCTCCGTCGCTCAGTCTTATTTCTTTGCTACCCCGTGGGGTGACAACGACGGCGCCGTGCTGGATGAAGTACATTTTGCGACCCAGCGTTCCCTCCCTGATGATGAAATCTCTGGGTTGGAAGACTTCAAAGCGCAGCTTGGTCAGGATGACGGTCACGAAATGAGGGTCGGTGTTGGCAAAGAGGGGCATGTTGGCCACCAGGCCTCGGCAGTTGTAGCTGACGATTTCCTGAAAACAAACTGAGGTCAATAAAAATGATGGCATGAACTGTCTGTTTTTTTGTTTTAATATATTTTCTTGAATATTTTTTTTTACATTTAAAAAAACACATTTTCCTAAATTTAATTGTTAATTATTAATATATATTTTTCGTTTTTATTTATTTTTAAATATGATTATTTATATGTATATTTTTTAATTAAAAAAATGTTTCCTGGTTGCAACACATGTGTGCAGTCACTTGTTGCTAGGCAGGATCCATCGGCCTCACTCATGACGGCCCTATTAACTAATGGTATGCTACACCCATGAGAGTGGCACGAGCACGAGCACCAAGGTGGTACACAGGATTTAAAAAACAAATTGGAAAATTCTATACATAAAATGACAACAAAAAACCAAAGACTGTCTGAAATTGAATTGAAATGAAATGTTCTTTTGACAAAATAGGAAGAACGCAGTGCACCTCTTTCAGCGGATCACTGAGCTCTCCCAAGATGCTGTCCTCATCGAACATCTTGCCTTGGAATCTCTGCTCGTAATAGTCATGAATCCTCTGCCTGACATCAGCAGGCAGCTTATGGAACGACATGTACTGCTCCACTTGCTTATACTGTGGGAATAACAAGCACAAAGGCATGCAGTACAATAGGATTGACGGCGGATGAGATGAGCCACATTTGCTACCATATGCAGTTTATTCTACTCAATTGGCAGACTTTCTCATCACCGAAGTGGATTACGAACTCATTAATGATTGGTTTTAGCAGACAGTTATCCAAACGATGCCAACATTTGTCCGTCGGCTTTATCGTGTCAAAAATGTGCTGTGCTGCGACACTTTTGCCACCGAATGCACACAATTTAAAAAGGCTATGATATTCTGTTGTGTAGTGGCTGGTGGCATGTGTTTACTCAACTGCAGAGAGAACATGGTATCAATTAGGGAAAAGGAATTTACCAGGGGGAGGCCTTTATCTGAACAAATGCATTTTTAATAATATTAAATACAATCATCGTGAATCAAACCTTTGCCCAAACAACAGCAGGGTGACTTAAACATACCGCCTTTCGTCGTATAGCGAGTACCAGACATTGATTAATTTGATTTATTTATTAGATCATTAGCTGCACAAATGCATTTGTTCTCATATTACATAAAAATACATCATATTTATATAATATAATAATGATAATATCATTTATGTATTCAAATATAATAGAAATATTTTTTACATCAAGTTAGTCCACAGTATTCTGTCATTTAATGGCATTTCTTTACTCAGCATTGGTGGTTATTTTTAAAAATGATTTCCACAGATGCCTTTTTAATGATACGCAATAAAAATATACAATATTTGTGTAATACATAAAAAAATATTTCCTATATTAAAATATAATTTAAAAAAAACAATAATTGTATGATTTTTTAAAATATTTTTTTTCCACAAATAAAATGCCTGCATCGCACATTTAAATCCATATCATAATAATAACAAATGCACACTAAAAATGTCTATTTTTTCTCGCGTTGTCCCTCGCTTATAGCGGTTAATTGGATAAATGAATTTGGTGTAGGATTCAATGTTAATAAAGTTAACATTTTCATAGTTCGATCATAGAAAACCTGCTTATGATTTTCTAAATACGGGTTTTGAACATTATTAGAGCCCTGCAGACATGAAATAACACCCCTACAGTCACCTTTACACTCCTGTTATACCTTGTTTACATCACATTGTATATTTTATATTTTTATTTTTGCGCAACCCTTATGCTGCAGGGACTCGAGACGGCCGCTAGCTAGCGAGCTAAACAGTTAGCCTCAAATTTATTTATTCTAAACTTAAGAAGCCAAAAACTTACCACTTCCACACAGAGTGGGAGGAGAACTATTTTCCACTCTCTCACGTGGGACACGCCATGGCTGACTTTATGACCTCATGCAGTGTCAAGGTAATGTCATGTAAGGTAATGTTTCTATGTTTTTTTGTCATTACTGCCACCTAGTGACCAGAGTACTACATCTCACTTGTATTTCAATATGTTTTGACTCATGATAGACCATAGTCTACCACATCATTTATGAATTAATTAATTTCTGAAAACCCACCCCGCCATGGCGAGGGAGTGATAATGGAACCACCGACTGTAGTTTCTTTTAGTTTTGAACTGTTTTGTGATTTTTTCTGTGGATACAGCAGCATTTTGTCTTGAAACGCTACCAGCAACTTCAGCTTTACAGATGCCATGTGTGTTGGCACGCAGGCGGTGTTGTGGTAATGACACATGACACACAGCAAGACGTCCTAATCGTTCGCGGTGCCACCTGCCACCTACATGAGGTGCGGCGTTTACAAAGTTAAAGGGATTAATCGTCGGGATTCATCGAGGCTGCTGTTCGATTACCTTCTCCTGATATTGTCGATGCGAGGCGTCCAAGGACTGCACCAGGTTGGTGGCGTGGCCCAGGAACATGGCGTAGCAGGTGGCCCCCACCACCATGCTGATCATGGTCAGCCAAACATCGCTCATGCCCTCCGGCGGGTGGGCGCCGTACCCGATGCACAGCATGTGACTCATGGCCATGAACAGGGCGTAAGAGTACTGCATGTGCCAGGTAGAATTCTGACAAGGACAAGTCAAGATGAGGTGGGAAAAGCAATGATTTTGTTTGTTTGCTACAAAATACCGATGGTCCTGAACTCACCACCATGTTATTTTTGGAGACCCAGCAGTCTGCAGGGAAGTCTTGCAGCATGGGCACCATGAAGGTCAAGCAGCCGTCCCAGTGGCACAGAAGAAGCATCATGCCGATCAAGTTGACGATGCGCACCACGGCGCTGGCCAGGTCATAGGTCATGTGGAACATCTGAGGAACATCAAGGACTTAATGGGAGATAATCAAAAGCTCTGATTGGATAGTGAGCCCAAACGTACCTCCTCCCACTGGTGGATGTAGCGAATGAGGCGAGACAGGCGGAGGAGGCGCAGCAAGCTGAGGATTTTGGTGAAGCGCACGATGCGCAGGGCGCGGGCAGTGCGATACACGTCGGACGAGTCGTGCAGGGTTTCCAGGTCCACCACCAGGAAGATGTAGTCGACGGGGATGGATGAGATGAAGTCCACCAGGAACCAGGAGCGCAGGTAGTGCAGGCGGATCTGCTTGGGGTCCAGCACGATGTGGCTGTCCTCGCCCAGGATGCCCGTGCGGAAGTTGAAGATCAGGTCCAGGAGGAAGAGCGTGTCGGAGAGGACATTGAAGGTGATCCACGGGGTGGTGTTCTGGTCCTCGAAGAAGGTGATGCCCCACGGCAATAGCACCAGATTACTCATCATCAGCAGGAGCATCACAAGATCCCAGTAGAACCTGAACGCAACGGGAACAAGAAGTGAAAAATGTGCTGGGTTATTTCCGCCATCGCGCTTTATCCACGGGAGCAAAGACGTGTCTTACAAATTAAACAGCCGTACAAAATGCAAAAAACACTTTTACAAACAACATTGATAAGTCCAAATTTACAAAAACAAAAAACACTTGTACAAACCACAAAACAAAACACTGAATTTAAAACAGAAAAAAATCCAAAATACAAAAAGCAAACGCAAAAATTTCAACACATTTATATTTTTTTTAAACAGATTTACAATTTTTTTTTAAATCTACGTTTAAAAATACACAACATAATTTTAAAATATTAACAAATCTACAAAATTATAACAACAGTTATAAATTCCTCTAAAAGTATTTGAAGAAAACTAAATTACATTATTAGGCAAAATAAATATTACGTAAATAAATTCCCAAAAATTAAAACCAACTCTTTAAAAGTCAAAATAACTTAACTAAAAATGACTTTCTGTAAAAATGACTTACAACAACTCTGGAAACATAAAAACACATTATTAAAAGTAAAAATCACTTTACGAAGGTGACAGAAGCTCATACAAGAAAAAATACCCCAACGAATGTAAAGCAAATAACATAAACACGCAAAAAGCATGAAAATAACTCCACACAAAATAAGAATTTTTTGTGGAAAAAGCAAAAACTGTGCAAAAGTACGGCACTTTTATTAAAGCGACACCTTAGAAGAGCTGAATATGCTTTCAGCAGTAAAGTTCGTAAACGTAACGCTACTGGTGTCCGTCATGAATGCAGACGTCTCAACGCCAGCGAAGCGATCCAAACGTTGTTACATCATGAAGAGAACTGCAAAGACGCTAAAGTTACACGAGTGCTCCTGAAGTGACAGCTGTACGGTCAAATGACCAGAGAGTGAATGACTCATTTCCACTGACACGTCTGTTCCTTGTCACAGGCGGGCAATGAGAGGAAGCCCTCACATTAAAAATGTAGCATCCACTCCACTGTCCCGCTTCGCTCACAGCTTCTTTACATCGAGTGTCAATCACACCGTGTTTGTCTCAACCGCTCCTTCCGTGACACACACTCACAGTTGCCAAGGCAGCGGTAGATGAGTGAGAAAACAGGAAGTGATGGATCAGTCTTCGCATGTTTACAATGTGCTTCACATGAGCACTTATCGTCGGTGCCACTGATTAAGAGCTCGCTCGCCATCAACGCCACACCGAAGGCTGTGGAACGGATAGGGATGGTCACACGCCAGCCAGAGAAAAAGACCAGTAGTGGTAAAAGATGAAACACTAGTGGAGGTTTGCATTGAATTGACATTTCCCACAGAGACAGCACAGGCTGGTTTAAAAGAACTGGGTTAAGAAAAAGCTGAAGAAGTTGCAATTGCATATTTTGTACTATTATTACTGGAATATTATGAGCACTTGTACAAGAAAAAAAAAGATTCTGCTTTTATAGAAATAATAAAACAAAATAAACCTGCTGATTTCAATGCAAAAAGCAAATAAAGAAAAATACATAATGTAATTTAAATCAATTCAGACTGATTAAATATATAAATATTTAATTATGTTATAACATTATATTTAAATAGAAGAATGTAGCAAATAATAATAATATATATAATATAGAAATATGACATATAAATATAACTGCTAATGATAGTAATAATGCAAGGAAGGAAAATACACTTAAAATAAAAAAAGCTGTCGTTGCAAATAAATAACAAATAAATAACAAAAATTCTTTCTCTCGAAACATATTTGTAAAATAAATCAATACAAATAAAATATAATATTAATATTAATCGTACAAAATGAAAATATGTACTTTTCCAATCTCTGAAACCTTGAAAAACAGTGAAAAAGTACCAAAATTGAAAACAAAATTGAACCAAAAAAAAATCTAAAATTTTTTACAAAGCACCAAATAAATAAAATAAAAAGCAAAACAGAACAAAGCAAAATTGTAAAATAAAAAAATATTGTAAACACACAAATATCATAACAGCAAACAATACAATTTAAAAATGCAATTGTCAACAAATGAAAATATAGTTTTTAACGGACGTCATAAAAGCTGCCTTTCCAGATCAAGAAATCCTGCTCCAAAAATAATAACGCCTAGTTTTCTATTCATCTTATTGACATACAGTACATGAGATACCGCCAGTCGGTGTATTTCTAGATGATTAAGATGATTTAAAAAAAAATAAATAATAAGAGATTAATTTAAAAAAAAACAGCAGAGGAGGATGGAAGGACACAAAAAGACAGACGTTTTAGCAGATTGGTGCTTAAACCGTAGTCCTTATGCAGAGTTCATGGCATTTGGGTCTCCGTCTAATTCCTTGTCAATTCTTCTCCAAAAGAGATGATTAGACTGAGTAATACCATGCGACCTGCAGCAGCGCTACAGACAGGATAAGTCATTTTAAAGGGAAGTTTGGAGCATAAGGTTTAAGGCGAGTTGGGCCGCCGCTAATCCCCGCCACAGCTGTCTGCTGCATAGTATTGCATAAGACCTGAATGATAATGATTCTTATCATTTGGCCATCATCCGCCCTTCTGTCTGCCACTGCATGCTGTGACATTGTTTGGCTATTATAATATTATTATTGTGATCGTTATTAGGAAGCTCGTAGACAGATTGCAAGGGTTGTTCGGACCCAAACTGTTGGATGTCTCTCAAACACACCCATGGAGGCATCATTAATCCAGATGATCTTGTCCTATATACTGTATCACTATCAAATCCTTTCATCGCCTTAGCACAGAAGACAAGGAAGCGTGTGCTACATCAGCGTTATGTGCACGCTGCGATAAAAACACCCCGGAAGGGAGGCTTTGACAGTGCTTGGCGGCAATGGTATTCAACTGGCGGACCTTAGATTTTTCCATTCCTAAAAACAGTAGAAAACTCGTCACACGGAACATCTTTGATGAGCGTTTTTGAGTTTTTATTTCAGTAGATTCCTGAAAAACAGCAGAGAGGTCCTGTCATTTATAGGATCTTTGCTTTTTTTACACTAGTCAGAGGCGTACAGTCATATATAGGAATCTTTGGCTAGTGGTTTTGCAGGACATTCCTAAAAACAGCAGAGCACTCATTTCTTATGGTGGACGGTTAAATAGTATTTTTGTAGTAGAAAGTAGTAAAAACAGCAGGGCGCTCCCATTTTGTGTACAATCTTTGACAAGTGTTTTTACAGTAGGTCCCTAAAAAGAGGAGAGTGCTGCTGTCATACCGAACATCTTTGATTGCTGCTTTAGATTCCTAAAAACAGCAGAGCAGTCATGTCCTACGTATATAGGATCTTTGACTAGTGGTTTTGCAGTGCATTCCTAAAAACAGCAGAGCACTCATTTCTTATGGCGGATGGTTAAATAGTATTTTTGTAGTAGAAAGTGGTAAAAACAGCGGCGCAGTCCTGTCAAATGTAGGATCTTTGACACGTGTTCTTGCAGTAAAAAGAGCAGCGCACAATTATGATATGGAGGCTCTTTGGCTAGTGTTCTTGCAGTAGATTTCTAAAAACAGCAGAACGCTCCTGTCATATGAGGGTCCTTGACAAGTGCTCTTGCAGCAGATTCTTAAAAAGAGCAGAGCGCTCCCGTCATATGAGGATCATTGAGAAATGTTTTTAAAAACAGCGAAGCACGATAGTTATATAGAAGATCTTTGGCTAGTGTTTTTGCAGTAGATTCTTAAAACCAGCAGATCACGACTGTCATATGCAGGATCTTTAACTAGTGTTTTTGTAGTAAATCCCTAAAAAGAGTGATGCTGTCACCGAGAGGACCTTTGACTTTTGCAGTAGATTCCTTAAAACAGCAGAGTGCTCCTGTCACGTAGAGGATCTTTGACTGGTGTTTTTGCAGGAGATGGTTAAAAACGGCAGCCGTGGCGCATGGACTGACCTGAAGTCACTGTAGGGGTGAATGATCCACACTCCAAAGGACTTGACCCTGGCCTGTTCTGCAGCAACGCCCTTGTGGCTTCCAAACACGCGCAGCGAGAACTTGTTGACGCCGGGCTGCAGCAAAGAGCCAAACTGTTTCTGGAAGTAGTTGGACTGGTCCAGGTCTAGATCGTCACCACCAACACCATCATCTTCACCGCTGACGTCCAGCAGGCCGCCGGGGTCTGCCGTGTAGTCGTCATTGTGAGTCTTGACCAGGGAGAAGAGTGTCCTGCTCACGTCGCTCCGCTTGTCCGTCTTCGGGGAGGGCGTCCCGGGGCAGCTGGCCTTCTGGGAGCCACTTCTCCAGTGGGAGAAGCGGAGGCTGCTCCAGCTCCGGTAGCGAGGAGGCTCAGGTTTGTGACTTGGACTCTCGTTGATGCCTTTCGAGTCACCCAGGCTCCTGGAGGGGCTGGTCATTTTCGTGAAAAAAACAACTTCACCGTGTTGACTAAAGTTTCATTCTGGCATCTGCATTGCTAAAAAAAGTCAAAAGTCACCACATGTGATAGAAACATGGCATCCATTAAAAAAAGTGTGTGCAGCTTCATCCTCCTCCTGCTTCAACATGACTGGACAAATTGTCACGGAGGGCTCATCAAGTAGCCTTCAATAATCGGCTTGTTGCAATAAACGCGTCCACTCACCTCCCTCCCCCTCCCTGCTGTGGAAGGACCCTCCTCCCCTCCTCTCCTCCTTTAACACGGGGCCCAGAGCGCTGATGGCAGCAGGTCAAATTGCCAAGACATTGTCTTTCACTAGACAGCAGGGCTCATTAGAATGCATACATTTCTAATTGCTGGACAACACACTTTATTCAAGGAAGGCCGGGCAGACTCTGACCTTCCACGCATTTTTATAGAGAAATACATAGATAGACCTACAAAACCTTCAAAATAAAATCAAATATTCAGGTTTTGTATTACTTTGTATATATTGTATTTGTTCAAATGTTAAACCGTGAAGCACTTTCTGTTCCGCAGGCATTCTTTACTTACTAACCTCCACACTCAACCTTACACTTACTCTATTTTGGGGGGAAAAATGATTTATCAGTGTGGTCGCTGAAATAATAATAGTTTTATAGACAGATATAGATTTGTTGTCATATGTATATAAATGTCATTTTTAGTTTTTTGTTTTGTATCTTTTTATGAATTATTATTATGACTAGAAAGTAGTAACATGCAGGCACTCCCAAAAAATGCTGTATTTGCAGACATGTCTGCACCGGAGGAGCAGTGCATGTATTTATGAATATTCTATTCTAATCATAATAATATACAGTATATAATATTGCTATTGCCAATATGGATTTATCATTTGTATGTTTGTATTATTATTATTATGTACGAGTGAACAAGAACAATTTTGTGCTTGTTAATGTTTTTTTTTTTTTGGAAATATCATATTATATATATGTGCATGGCTCAGATCAAGGGTACCCAAGTGTTACATTTCAAATTTTAAACTCGTGGATAGACCTTGGTAATGTTATCAACACAAACTGAGAATATTTCAATAAAACACATTAGAAACCCATTTCAGACATCATTCTTTATTTCTAAGTAGAAATTATGACAAAATTATCAGAGAAAATATTGTTTATTTCACACAAAAGTAGACATGCTTTACATGTAACATTTCAATGTCCAAATATAGACGCTTTTTTAGAACATAGCCGTGCTAGCGCAAAATAAAAACATGAACAGGCTTAATTTATGGTTTGGTAAGCTTCCTCACTCTATAAACGAGTGATAGGGATAGTACACATTGTTAGAACAACAATTTCAAATACTACTCAAGTGAAGTTGAAGACAGCAAAGGGTACCCTTGATCTGAGCCATGCACATATTAAATCAAAAATAAGCCTCCTGGAGGGGCTGGTCATTTTCATGAAAAACAACTTCAACGTGCTTACTATATATATTAGATTATTGTTTACATTTTTAATTTACTTTTGTATTTTTAGTTTACTTTTGTATTTACTTTTGTATTTTTAAACTGGTCAAATTTGTATATAAGTAGTTGTTTACCCGCCAATGCAGCATTTACACTCATGTTAAAATACTCTACATATATACTTCTTGGAATGTTTTAACACGTTTTTACGGCGCAGCATTGCGTTTTTGAGGACTTGGGCCACATTTAATATCTGACACAGACATCCACACACATGCACATGCACACACACACTCTCTCTCATGCACATCTCCGGTGAGGTGACCAGGTCAGCCAAAATCCTGACACAGACTCGTATAGCACAGATCTCTAGTGTCAGGTGTCACGTCAACAGGACACACTTGAGAGGCTCTCTCCAGTCACAATTACAGGGAGAGAAGTACCATGATAGTGTTTCACGGACAAAGATCGTTCATAAAGCTCATTCTAACTCAAGTAAAAGAGTGAAAGGTGCAGGAAATTCACATTAAGCCACAAACTGATGGTCTGGGGAAGGTATGTGAAACACACAGCAGAGACTTGCATTCAAGTACTGTAGTCGTCTCTCGCTTATAGCGGTTAATTGCTTCCAGACATGATCACCATGAATGAATTTCCGCAATATAGGATTTAATGTTAATAAACGGAACATGTTCGTAGCTAGAGCATAGACAACCTGTTTATGACTTCCATGTATACAGTTTTTAACATTATTAGAGCCCTGTAGACATGAAATAACACCCCCATGGTCACCCTTACACTCCTATTATTCTTTGTTTACATCAAATTGCACAACCATTATGCTGCAGGGACTCGAGACGGCCGCTCACGAGCTAACAAACTTGCAAGTTAAACATTTAGCCTTCAGTTTAGTTCTTCTAAACTGAAGAAGCCAAAAACGTACCACTTCCACATGGAATGAGAGGAGAACTTTTTTTCACTCTATCATGTGGGACATGTCGTGGCTGACTTCATGACTTCATGCAGTGTTAAGGTAATGTCATGTAAGCTAATGTCTCAATGTTTTGTGTCATTACTGCCGCCTAGTGGCCAGATTATTACGTATCACTCGTATTTCAATATGTTTTCACTAATAGTCTACCACGAAACAGCCATCATTAATTCATTCATTCATTTCTGGAAAAACGCGATATAGTGAGGGAGCGATAATCGAACCGTGATATCGCGAGGGACTGTATATGACAAATGGCCTTAGATGTATTTTTCTAAGTACCACCAGGGGGCAACTGCTTGGTAGCAGTAATCAGGAAGTCCAGTAGATCCCCGTCTGTTTGCGGTACGGCATTCACCCCACATATATTTGCAGATTTATTTTTCTCTGCTTTTGTAATTGTAAATAATTTGTTTTTTATGCTAACTACAATAGAAAGTGGCTTGATGGCGCTATCTGCAGGGGGAAAAAAAAGAGTGCTGCAATTACGAGTCCAGCAGAGGGCGCTGCTTCATAAGTCATTTAAATCTTTTTTTATTTCAGCAGGAAGATGCTTTGCCAGGACCCAAAGTCTTCACATGCGAGTAATCGTGTCTTTATGTGTAAAACTACATTTTAAATGTATTTAATGGCTGTGAGAGGCATATTACGTTATATGATTTACGGTATGGAAACGAAGCATTTTTAGGGTTTTTTTCATGGGTGTGTCCATTATTCTCGGTTTCCTGCCATGGATTGAGGGTCTTGGAAAGTAACCCCCGTGAATAGCAGGGGTGTACTGTACTCTATAAACATGTATGGCTCCCATTCTATTTTATATGGAATGTTATTTTTTACTCAAGTCTACAAAGCTCAATTTTTAAAACTGAGATTTTTACATGATGCACTAGCAAGTGATTATTTTCCAAACTAAAGCAGTGAGTCAATTCACTTGTTTTCCATCTGTATGCTTCATTCCAGCCAAATCTAAACAAGCCTTGTTGACCATCCACCCGTGTTGGATGGAGGCGCAAACTGAGACTTTTTTTGATAACAAAAAGGCCAAATCAGCAACTTTTTGACGGGGTAGGGTCACGGGAGTTTACTGTGACATCTGTGAAGTTTTGGCTGCAGGAGGAATAGTTTTGAGAAACATTGGCAAGGTTGGGTCACGTTTTTTTCGCCGCACTCGGCACATTTTTCTGACTCACTTCCCGAAAGGAGAATTATTATTAATTACAACGGATTAAAAAAAAGCAGCAATTCATTGCGTAAAAGCTCTAATTCTAGCCAAGGCGCCTAACCGCTAAGACAACAGGCCGTAATTGGAAGCAGCCGGTAATCAGAGAGAGGCTGTTATTTGTGAAATTAGAAAAATCTTTATATTATATGTATTTTTTCTAATTTAATAATGATTCGGAGTGCATGGAAAAGGACAACATAGCTCTCTTTGACCACATGGTCATTTATTAACAAGTATGTCGCACTTGACTTACTGTTGAATAGAGGTAAGGAGCAAACTGCTTAGCGAGCATTAATAGCGTTGATGAATTGATTGTAGGCAACAGTACGGCAAGTACAACACGCATGAGTTTCACTCCGACAGCTGAGAAGCAACATGTTAAAGCGCACGCAGAGGTAGATAAAGCTGCTCATGCTGCTTGAAACGCAGCTGCTGCCACTGTGTGGCGTTAATAAAACAACATCAGGAGGTTGCCTACAGCCACAGCTGTTAATGCCAAAGGGCTTTTTTTTTTTTTTACCTAATTCTGTAAACCACTCGCTCGGCGACTATACGAGACTGGTCGATTAATTGAATAGAGGCGTTAAGTGGAGCATTTACAGGAAATAAACATGATTGGGTGTGACTGACATGTCGGGTTTTTTCTTTCTTTTGGTTAATGGGGCAAAAAAATGGTCTCTATACAAAATCTGCCTAGCAACAAGTGGTTGCACAAGCGTAAAACCAGGAAAAATATTGTTTTGCTGCATGGTTTTGCTACTTGGTAAATAGCAACACATAATAACAGGTTAAAGTAAACACGTTTAAGGGATATACAATGAGACTTTTGGAAATAAAAGTCATAAAAGTCATCAAAAGAAAGCACTACTTTTTCTGGCTTATAGGCAAAATTGTATTAATTCCATCTTTTTTTTTTTTTTTTACATGAATGTAGCTCTCCCATCATGTTTTTGTCAATACCGATGCTAATGGAAAACAGAATGATGCTTTTGCACGCTCAGCAGATAGGTTGGGTCTTGTTGTGTCATCCTTTGAATGTCAAGCTGACCCACTTGTTCCCTCACTTCGGAGCATCTCCCACCCACAGCCTCACCCCCTCCCCCCCATCACGAATATAAGCTGAATGCTAGTGCACTGGCTGCATTTTAGGTCTACACTTCTTGAGGAAAGATCCAGCTATGGCTTTGGCAGGAGCCCTTCAAGGATTTGGGATTCTGATGCTGATTCTTTACAATGGAAACCTTGCAGGTAATTCCATTTTAGAATTGGACTGACTGCTTGGCGATTAATTTCTCTTGCTGTTCTCTTCAGATGCCAGAGTAACGTCAACAAAATTGCTCATACCTTTCCCGCCGGCCCAGCCCACACCTCAGAACCTGGCTGCCATTTGCCATCAGGGTCAAGGTCGTCCCAGGTACCCAGACAGCATCTTCCCGAGGTCCGGAGTCGGCAACCTTCGGCGCCGCGGGAAGGCTATCAACCGCTTGGAGCAGTGGTTCACTTTGTGCTGTCTTGAGGAGGGAGAGGACCCGAACGCAACCATCCTCTGCTGTACCCGGCAAGCTGTGAGTCTAATGACTGAAATATAACATGAAATTACTCTTAAAATAATTCCAATCTATGTTATCATCAGTGGAAAAAGGCCCTGTCCCAGTTCTGTAGGGAGGAGTACAGCACCATGACTGCCACCTACGAGTGCTGCAGGAAGCAAGGAGATGAACGGTGGTCTTGTTTTGACAGTGAGCTGCCTAACCCAGACTACAACCCAACACCAGGCTACACCGCACCCGTAATACCTGCAGAGACTGGGTTCACTTTTGAGGCAAATTCATGCTAAAAGTTAACAAAAACGAATGTTTTTAAACACAACTCAATGAAATGTGAATGAAATGATGCCTTGAACTGATCAAGCAGGAATGATGTTGCCTGGGCGTACATATTCTGTTAATGTATCCATAAATGTGCCCACAAGAGGTCCCAGTTTGTGTCAAAATTCTCGGGTGGCACGTGGACACACATAAAGGTGTTTACTGTTGGCCTTGAATTAAAATGTGTACCTAAACACAAAATAAAGGTCGTTTCAACTGTGAAGACTTATCTTTTTTGTGTCTTTCAAAAAAGTTTGAGATAGTTCAATGAAAAGGAACATGTGCGTATAAAGTACTGTAGTTCCGCAGTTACAGCCTGTTGCTTCCAAAATAAAACACACATATGGACGGTAGCATGCTTTTAATGGTAGAAACAAATAAAAACAAACATGGATTTGACTGTTTGATGACTTTGATATTTTACTATTTATGCCAGTGCCTGGCATAAATAATGTGCCTTATTAGTCCGCTTAAGCAAGTATTATTCCCGCCGTGTTTTATACTGAAATAATAACACACCGGAAGCTGTATTCTTGTTTGGAGAATCGACAAACGTCAGCTACTTCCGCATTGCTTCCCTGTTTACGAACATCGTGACAGGAGACGCTTTATTGTACTACAAAATTATGCTTTGTTGTTATTTGCAAATGGCGATCATGTAAAAGTTTATTGGTGAGTTTTCTGTCTTTAGTTAGTTTTGCACGTCCGGTGCGTTTATAAAGTTCGACCATTAACAGTAGTTTTGACGAATTGACGCAACGTGTGACATGTAGTCTGCCTGTAGTTTGCGCTGTGTCGCTAGAAGTTTCCATACATTTCCACTACAAAATTGGAGTGTGGCCTTTTTAACACGCACAAAAACATTTTTTGTACGGATGGCCACGGCTGCAGAGGCAGAGGAACCCCAGGGGCTGCAGAGCTACGCTGGAAGTAAGTTTCACTTTACATTACCACTGAAAGGAAGAGATAAGAATATTTTTTTTCTCTGTGTCGATGGGACAAACAGCTAAGGAGATACCTTCTTATTTTTGTAACAATAAATAACAACAAAAAGTGCCATGAAGAACTCCCTTGAGGAACAATAACATTCTTAACAAAAGTTTTGATGTGGCAAAGACTTGCAGAGTGGGTTCTACTTTCTGATGGGTAATAGGAAGTGAGCAAGGTGTGTCTGCATGTTTGAGCCACAGCCCAGCACATTGTTTTCTTTCCATATGAGGCATGTGATTCCTTTCCCCCCCCCCAATTCTCTATAAATAACCCCAGACTGTTTCCCCATTTTTCCTCCAGATTCAACTGAGGGCACGAAAGAGGTAACACATATTGTAATGACACATTTGCAGAGTGTGTGTCGTGGCAAACGTGTCAGCTATGTTGTCCTTACTGATAGATTCCAGCAGTTGGTCCCGCTGCGGTGGCGAGGAAAACCATTGGTCACCGTGGAGTGGATCAGAGTGGGGTGACTGTGTACAAAAAGGTGAGACGTTAGACCACATTGACTGATTAATGTCTAAAGGAATGAGCCTTCACAATCATGGCCTTGATTATAGTTATAGTTAGTTCATTAAAGGCACATTGAATGGAATGTTTTTACGCATGATATACCACTGCTTGCACTGATGTTGTTCTTGTTGCCTTTTAAAAGTAAAGTGAGGACTACAGATTTAAACTAGCAGACTTTATATTTTATGTTGTTTTGTGTTTACATTTAATACAGATGTTGATCAATGTGAGGCTCTGTCCCTTTTAAATAAATTAAGAAAACAAGCACAAGGGTTTGGAAATAAAAATGTCTTGTTTCATTTTATTCTTTGTTTTTTTTTTTGGGGGGGGGGCCTCTGCACATCTGCGTGGCACCTGTAAAGCTGATTTATGGAGTTGGAAAACCGAGGAAAAAGTAGCTAAGAATTTGCCCAAAATAATAATTTTAGAAAATTCGACAGTAAATATCAATATGTTTGACATTTATTTCTTATAGAAATATACAAAATATTATTATTGTCATTATAATGTATTATTTGTGAGAAAAATAGATTGTTATGAATTTGTACACTTTACCTCCTAGGTTCCCCAAGTGGGGTACGCGTACCCCCAGGGGTGCACCAATTGTCACAGGGAGCACGTGAATAAAAATGAAAAACAATTGGCGCCTAACTCTCACAATTGCGAGCGTGCCTGAGCGCCTCACGGCGCAAAGAGAACTGAGCAGAAAGGAGACAGAGCACGAAGTTGTTCATTGCTGTGCGCATTATGTGAACAAATAAGTAAATTGGATTATTATTTTGTAAATTACGAGTGTTTGCTCTTGAAGACTTCATTTATATTATGCATTATATCATACATGGCTTCATTTTGGGAACCACTACCTTACCTAAACGCCTGGTACTCTCTGCAGTTCATTCAATAAAGTCCTCCCGCCCCCTATCGGAGAGAATAGGGTAATTAACGATACATACTGTGAATGTTTCTTGTGTGTGGTGTGTTTACCTGCCAGTGTAGCCTGTCCTCTTAAAGCTTACTATTCCCTTTTATCCTCAAGACGCCCTCCTGGGCCCTGCAAGGCTCCATCCAGTTGGGCATCACCCACACCGTGTGCAGCTTGGCACAGAAACCCGAGAGAGACGTGCTGCTGCAGGACTTTGAAGAGGTGGAGACCATCTACTTCCCTGAGTGGGTCGCCTGAAATATAAGATCTAAGATAAGTTATATGTGCAGTAAGTGTCATTTGTGGTCTAATGCTGTCTTGTATTGCTTGCCAGTGAAGGCAGCAGCCACACACCCGCACACCACTATGGAGACTTCACCTTCAAGACCTACGCCCCGATGGCATTCCGCTACTTCAGGGAGATGTTTTGCATCCAGCCTGATGACTACATGGTATTTTTATTTATTTGTTTTTACTGCATTAAAACAACAAAGCAGAGACGTGTGTTCTTGACTGCTGCGTGGCGGCTCCAGTGTTCTCTGTGCAGCGAGGACCTTATTGAGCTGTCTAACCCGGGAGCCAGCGGCTCACTCTTCTACCTCTCCAACGACGATCAGTTCATCATTAAGACGGTGCAGCGCAAAGAGGCCGAATTTCTGCAGAAGCTCCTCCCGGGATACTTCATGGTAAGACGAGCTTGCACATGGAAGCCATATTGGATTCTGCAGTATATTGCAGGCAGGATATGAGGGACTACTTTTAATTTGGTAAGAACTGTAATTGAATTTGGTGTAACTGTGCTTTAGAATTACACCATATACACTTTATTTAAAAAAAAAAAAGTAGAATCCTCCTTTGTAATGTTCTACAGTGGTCCCTGTTCAATTTTATTTATTATTTTAAATGTCACATTCCCTTGAAAATGGACACCAATGCATTACATTTAAAGTCTTTTTTATAGTCTGATGTTTTTCGTGTGTACATTTAGTGAAAGAACTGGGCCAAAAGTGGCATCTCTTTCTTAAATTTTGACAACTGTTCGACATTTTTGTCAACAGGTTGATGAATGTGTAATTTCCCAACTGAGCCACTAGGTGGCGCAAATACGATAAGCCCCATCTGCATCCAATTTCAGCAACGTGTCTTCTTTGCCCCCATTGTACCATCCTCCAGAACTTGAACCAGAACAAGCGCACCTTACTGCCCAAGTTCTACGGCCTCTACTGCATCCAGTCGCGAGGTTCAAATTCAAACATCCGCATCGTGGTCATGAACAACCTGCTGCCCTCCTCCGTCCAGCTGCATCTCAAGTTCGACCTCAAGGGCTCCACCTACAACCGCCGCGCCTCCTCCAAGGAGAGAGCCAAGACTTTGCCCACCTACAAGGACCTGGACTTCTTGCAGGACATGCCGGAGGGCATGCTGCTGGACGCCGACATGTACAACGCTTTCTGCAAAACAGTCCAGAGGGACTGCCTGGTGAGAAGCGATAAACATTAGACCCTGGTATTTCCTTGTGTGCTCATGTACCTCCATGCCATGGTCAGGTCTTGCAGAGTTTTAAGATCATGGACTACAGTCTCCTGGTTGGTATTCACATCATCGATCAGGCCAGTCGAAAGCTGGCGCAAGGGGAGTCAGCGGCCGCCCCGAGAAGGAAGCCGCAGAACCAGAAGTTCTTGTACAACACGCCCATGGAGGCCATCCAGGCGGAAGGAAGGAGCCTGGGCTCGACGGACAGCGACGATCCGTGAGGATGTCAACAGAAAATAAAGAAATAAGTTGACAAAATGTCTTATTATTATTATTATTATTATTATTATGTCTGGCAGCACGGGAGGGATTCCAGCACGCAACTCCAAAGGCGAAAGACTGCTAGTGTACATTGGCATCATTGATATTCTGCAGTCATACAGGTGAGCATGACTTTCACCTTTTCCTGTGTTTAATTTGTCTTTATGGGTCATGCAACTGCTGTACAGCGGAACCTCCAAAGTCAAACACAATCTATGGCATGACTTCCGAGTTCCAAATGATTTTTGTGAATGAATTTGCCGTACAGGAATTTTTTTCCAGGGTTAAACGATCCAGCATAACTAGAGATGCTAGACGATATTGGCTTTCTTGCTGATATACCCATAATGTTAGGCACTTCATTACCGATATCAACCAATAGCAGCTCTTCCCTCAAACTCGTGCCAGGTCCCCTCTGGTGTGTGATGACGTGAATTAACACATTATGATTCTTACTGTGGTGCCATTGGATGTATTTCACAAATAAACACTGCAAAATAAGACAAATACTGTAGTATGCAATACAAGTTATAGAAAAAGCGCCATATTTTGTGTCTCAACAAAAGGTGAAAAAAATCATAACCATCAATATTCAACAAAAATATCATGTCCTCCTACTATCAACAAGTAAGACAGGTTAGTCTTAAGTAATGGTGGCAACGATACAATTTAAAACGCTGCACATTTGGATATTACTGTGTAACTCACCTCATGCACCACCTGCAAGTAAAAACCACATGTTGGAAGCGCGATCGTGATGGCAAGCGGAGGTAGCATTTTTGAGGTGGTACTGGGTGTAAAAGGTTTCAGAACCATTGGTGTAGTGTATAATTACAGTGGATTTGCATGAAGTCTTATGGATTTGTCACTGTAATTTGTATTTCTGGCTCTATGGTTATCGTCACACTATTTGTGCCATTACTAGTACTCTTCTGTGACGACCTGAGAATTTTGAGGAATACTTTTTTGTACATTTTGTGTGAACTCCAAATGGTTCAACTTTTGAGTGTTCCACTCTAATGTGTACGTTTTTGTCTCTCAGGTTTATCAAGATGCTGGAACACACGTGGAAATCTCTGGTTCAAGATGGGGTATGGCGCCTTTTACAAATCTAATAAATACATCATTTTATTATTATCACTCTTTCAGGATACAGTGTCAGTGCACAGACCGGGTTTTTATGCGGAACGATTCCAGAAGTTCATGTGCAACACTGTCTTCAAGAGAGTCCAATGTAAGAACTAAACATAATGAACCTCCCCTTGTTTTCTTGGCCGCTCAGTGCCTTTTTATCTTTTATTTACAGTAAAGACATCCCCTTCCAAGAGGCGACACAGCACTCTCAGGAAGTCGGACAGCGCCGGAGCTCCGTCGGCAGAAGCGAGCAGCAGCAAAAACCAGAACGAGCAGCCCGTCAAGACCCAAAAGGAGAACGGCAAAGAAGGCGAGGGCCAAGACAACGGTAAGATGGTTTACATTCAGCCCTTCTGGCAGGTTCCAGCATGCAAGGTAGTTTCCATAATAAAGTCTTGGAATGTTTTATCTGCTTGTGCCACTGAATCTTGAAGCCTGTCTTCTTTTTGCTTGGTTGGACAGGTGTAAAAGTGGCAACTACATCCAATGCAGCCAGTGCTGAGAATGCAACAAGCTGATCTCCTCATCCAAGTGTGCTGATGAACATTACAAATACATTCAGTCATTCTAACCTTTTTTACTGCACTTTGATTCCGTGAGAGCCTTAAGATAGCGCTGTAGCTTGATGTAAGACTGTTGCTTATCTCAGAGGAATGGTTTAACGCCCAATCAAAGAGTATTCCTGCCCTTGGTGTAATTAGCTAAGGCAGACAAGACGTTATATGGTGTTAGACATGGACTCATTGAGTGACGACTTGCTTTATTTTTGCCTCTTAAGCCATGTAGGGGAAAAAATAAATGGACCAAGCTAGCAATATTCACATGGAAAAAGTGCCGAGATTGAATGCAAGTTATTATGAAAGTGCCTAAAATAACCAAATATTATCTATACATTGGAAATAATGTATACAATGCACTAAAAACAACTGCATTCCACATTTAGGCTTACATAGTTTCTATATGTACATATCATGTTTGTTTTATTCCAGTGTGAAACCTTTAATCATCTTAAATTCATATGTTTACAATTTTAATATCTGTAAACACTGTTGTGTTACTAAAGGTACAAAATTTACTGTACATACAATAACATTAAGGAGCAGTTATTTATTGAGTCGTTCTTTGAATGCTATGCAATGCAATGTTTTGTTTACGCAATTTAAAGGCTTTGGAAAGGGTGCAATACATTAAGTTGATTGAGAGAATAATCAATATTTGGGGTTATGACTAATTTATCCTGTAGAAAGTGCCTTATTTTACTATATGGACCTAAATATTTATTACAGTGTATTATTGTATTCTTGCTCATCTTTTTTAAATGTATGCTTAACACTGTGACGGTATTGAACATTTGACTTTATATTGCATTTATGGTACTTTGTAAATAAAGTTGCATTGACTTTTCATATATGTCTTTTTCTCTCTTGATTGATTTGGACTTACTATTGTTTCATAAATGTTGTTGAATACATTTAATATTCTGCATCATATCATATAGTAAGTATTTTTAAAGCTCGTCCACCAATGACTTACAAGATGTTACACAATGTGGCCAATCAGTAGCAACCTTGCTCAGTCACTGTCCAATAGGACGTGGGCTTGTATGAACACAGCAGACAGGAACAAGAAGTTTCCAAAATGGGGCTGGAAAGTACTATGGTCTGGTAAGGAGGATATTTATCTACTTTTAAGTCAGTTGATCGCCTCTAAACGACTCACGTAAGTAGATTGATATGAGATCAGGTTCTTCATACGTCGTAGCTTTAAGTTCGGTGTTAATAAGTGGCGTTAAATGTCACAAAGCCGCAGCGGCTGAGTCATTTAGCTAATGCTAGCGGAAAGAGAGATGCTTTGTCAACAAAGTACATGTTTATTTTGTCACAGTTCTGTCGCATTCAGGAATATTCAACATTTTACATTATTCAATTGAAATTCTAAACTGACAATACGGCTGTCATTGTGAAGTCACTGCATGGGGAGAATGATTTTTACAGATGGTCACCCCTGTTAGCCTCAGCAAGTGATGCACACTATACTATTCAGACTTTGAACGCAACATAGCGTTCTTGATCACTGTTAGAGTTTTTATAAAATGAATGTTTTGTCCCCAGCGTGGACAACAGCGAGTACATGAGAAATGGAGACTTTCTACCAACGAGGCTGCAAGCTCAGCAAGACGCCGTCAACATTGTTTGTCACTCCAAAACACGAAGTAATCCAGAAAACAACGTGGGCCTCATCACCATGGCAAAGTAAGTGACTCCTTATAGTATCCATTTTTAGTACACATGTAATGGATTACTGATTTTTTGTCAATGTTGTGCCCCAGTAATTGTGAGGTCCTGACCACACTGACACCAGACACTGGCCGCATCCTGTCCAAACTCCATGCTGTCCAGCCCAGAGGGAACATCTCTTTCTGCACGGGCATTAGAGTGGCGCATGTGTGTGTTTTTAACATCAGCTTTAATATAAACGTGTTGTGTGCACCGGCACTAATAGCGTGTGTGTGTGTGTGTGTGTGTGTGTGTGTGTGTGTGTGTGTGCGCGCGCGCGCGCGTGTGCGCAGCTGGCCTTAAAGCACCGACAGGGTAAAAACCACAAGATGAGGATAATCGCCTTTGTGGGGAGTCCTGTGGAGGACAACGAAAAAGAAGTTGGTTGAAGTCAAGCATAACAGTTCATGTTGTCACAATTGACTTATTATTTCTCTTTTTTTATGTCCGTCTTGCTTGTGCAGCTTGTTAAGTTGGCAAAACGCTTAAAAAAGGAGAAGGTGAATGTGGATATTATCAACTTTGGAGAAGAGGTAAGTAAGGCGTAGGAGGAGTATTTTTATAATACATTTACATGACATAAATATAGCACACTATAGTTCCTTACACTGGCCAAGTGTGGTTATTCATGAAACTACAGAAAATTCATTTTTAATTATATTTAATAGTCTATATAATAAATATTTCAAGTAATATATTACAAGTAGTATATTTATTTGTAACTAATAATACTCAATACACAAAGTACCAGGTAAATACATTTTGGTACTTTTATTTTTCCACCAAAACATCAAATATTCAACTCTATTATATGTACTGTAATATTGTAATAACACAAAACATTTGTCTATAATAGAATGTGAATTATATATTATTTACTTCAATAGAGTACCAAGCGATATGCATTTTAAAATATTTCTACAAATAATTCTTAAAATATAATATTCTGTATACATTTTTCTATAATTAATACTTTATTATAAATTGCATTATTTACGCAACTGCAGAGAGTACCAGGCAAATTCCTTTTCATAGTATTTGATACACATTTTTAAATATTTTTCACAAATATGAATTAATCGATGTATTGCAATAAAAACCTTTTTATGATAGCTACAGAGTAGCAGGTGATGCATGTATTTAAAAAAATTGATAAATACCTCATAAAAATAATACATTATATAATTTGATGTATTTGTATAATTACAATTGTATTATTTACCCAACAGCATAGTACCAGGCAAATTCATTTCTTCAGCATTTGACATACGTTTTAAGATATTTTTCACAAATAATTAAATATAAATTGTTGATTGTATTGTAATAATACCATAACCTATTGACGTTAGATAATATACAATTGTATGGTGCATCCAGGAGGTGAACACAGAGAAGCTGACTGCCTTCATCAACACCTTAAATGGCAAAGAGGGGACGGGCTCCCACCTGGTCACGGTGCCGCCCGGGCCCAGCCTGGCGGACGCTCTGCTGTCCTCCCCCATCCTGGCCGGAGAGGGAGGCTCCATGATGGGTCTGGGCGCCAGTGACTTTGAGTTTGGTGTGGACCCCAGTGCTGACCCAGAACTGGCCCTGGTAAGTGTCGAGACAGTGCAGTTAACATCTTAGGAGCTGATTCACGATGTTGTTGTATTCCCCTACCATGTCTTCCGTAGGCGTTGCGTGTTTCCATGGAGGAGCAGCGACAGAGGCAGGAAGAGGAGGCCCGCAGAGCCGCTGCAGCTTCAGTGGCTGAAGCTGGCATGCCCGCAGCCAGTGCAGATGGTACTTGATCACCCTGTGGAGAACAGTGAGACACTCATTCATGTAACAGCAATGGAATGATTATTGTTGTTTTTCTGCAGAATCAGAGGACGCTTTACTAAAGATGTCTGTGCCTCAGCCCGAGACGGGGGCAGCCGTGCTTCCCGACTTCAGCAGCATGACCGAGGAGGAGCAGATAGCCTACGCCATGCAGATGTCTCTCGCTGGAGGAGGTGAGCTGCACTTGTGGCAGAAAGCACACACAGTTCACCAACCCTGCTGTTTAAAGTCTTAAAAATGTCTTACTTGTGAACAGAATATAGTGAAATGGACACAACAGTACCAATGGATGCTACAGAATCTGTCAAGGCAAGTAAGGTTATGTTGTTTATGTCCTGTGTGCCTTTCATGCTCCTCCTCATAAATCATTGTCTCCGTTACCTGACAGGAGGAAGATGATTATGACGTGATGCAAGACCCAGAGTTCCTGCAGAGTGTCCTGGAGAATCTTCCCGGCGTGGACCCAAACAACGAAGCCATCCGCAATGCCATGGGCTCTCTGGCCTCCCAGACGGGCAACAAGCCCGATGGAAAAAAGGATGAGGAGAAGAAGAAATGAGGGAAGCGTAATGGTGGACTATTACATCAGAAACTGACTGTCATTTACCACCCTTTTTTCTGACACTCAAAAGCACCCCAATAAACAATTGCTTCTGACTGCAGTCACATTTTCTGTACATTGTAGTTAACTAATTAATTTTAAAGATTAGTGATGCAAATGTCATTATTAACCTCACTTTTGTTTTTTGCAATAAACGTGGAGTATTTCAACAGTGCCAATTGACATTTTCCTTTTCTTTCTTCTCTCGCACAAATAACAAATGTGGTATTAATTCTTTGTAATATAAGATGAGTAAAAGTGAAATGTAGCGTATTAAAAACAATACGTGTCTTTGGGTCCATGCATTTTGACGCCAACAGCCTGGTTGGACGTATGTGGTCACGTGACGGGAAGCGCCGCATTTTCAGCTGAAAACGAGCTCGGATAGTCGGAAATCGCACATCCAGGTAAACAATCAAAATGCATGAACTATAAAAACGACAATCCTCATCCCTGTCATCACTTTCTGCGCCATCGTCGACCCGGCAGTCTGCGGGTTGCAATCGCTGTCACACCATTCCTCAGCAAAGCGACCCGGTTTGCCTTTTTTCCCCTTTTTAAATGGCGAACGCTAGCTCGTTAGCTCGGTGACCCCTTCTCTCCGTCTTGGCTGGAGCACAGCGGCCAGCTAGCCAGCCTCAGTCGGGAAAAGGGATATTGTTAGCGCCGAGGAGCCGACGCTGCTATGCTCGAATGGTCACTCAAATGCTAACCATGTCGATGACAAATATGCACTAAAACCATGAAAGCAACCATATTGCCCATTCATAGTACATTTATTGTCGGACCTGTGAGGCGAAGGAGGGGTTTGGTTGTTAGCGCGCTAGATTGCTAAAGCTAACGTATCAGGAATCATTGCATCTTAGCTAGCTAGCATCAGCGATAACGCTGGCCTGCTCTGCCCTGTCACTTTATGTCAAGCATAAGTGTCATTTTCCAACGCCGAAGGTTGTTTTTCCTTGTTGTCTGGTCGCTTTATGTACATTATTACATGGCAGGCTAAGAAACAATATACAATTTGGCTAACTGTTTTGTCTTTACAGGCGTTAATCCCGTTATGGGGGACATGAAGACCCCAGATTTTGATGACCTGTTGGCGGCGTTTGACATTCCCGACATAGATGCCAAGGAGGCCATCCAGTCTGCCCCAGATGAGGCGGAGGGACCCCACACAGCCACCGGGGCGCCTTTGGGAAAGACAGACAACGTGGTGGGGTCGTCCATGAGCCCCTCGGACTCCCAGGGGGACACCTCCATTGTTAGTGTGATTGTCAAAAATAAAGTGCGTGTGGAGGCAGTGGGTGGAGAGGACGCGGACACCGATCAGGATGCTATTGACGTGATCGCAGGGGTGGATGTGGGACCCCGTCTTGGAGCGTGTGCTCCTGGGATGGCAGAATCTGATGTTCTCAACCACAACGGTTTTGGGGTGTCCACGCCGCTCTCCATTAGCCAGTCCAACGGCGCCCCCTGGCCCATGAATGCCCCTAAAGCGGCAGCGGAAACATCAGGTGCTGGTTCTGCTAAAGCAAACAAACAAGGGGGGAACATTTTTAACAGACTTAAACCTCTACTCGGCCCAGGTTCTGGAGACCCTGTGGGCCGGGCCAGGAAGATGCAGCTGTTGCAGCAGCAGCAGGACACGGGACAGGAGAGAGCGGATGGCCTCAAAGCACCGCTGCCCTCGTCGTCTGCTGGACTCGCCCCGACTTATTTCCCACCTGCTAAGTCGCTCCCCGCCCCGCCTGCTGCACTCTCGTCACATCCGCTGCACACGTCCAAGCCTTTTAACGGCGCCCCCAAAATGGCTGGGTATCAACACCAGCAGATGGAGGAAGAGGTGGAGGATTCCGACGCGGATTTGGACAGTCCGCTCGTGATCCAGGAGAACCCGGACTCACCTGTTTCCAGTCAGATGAACCGGCGTTACAAGTCAGACCAGTCTAAGTCGTCCACTCCATCACAGCCTAAATCGGGGGACACACCCCAGGGGACGTCACTGACCCCTCAGTCGGCATCCACTGACAACCCTCAGCTGGAGGAGAAGCATTCAGAACACGTCATCGAGGAGAGGGACTCGCCTGAGAGCCCCGAACCGGAGATGCCAAAATCCACTCCTCAAGTGGCGTCCACCAAGAGGTGCTCCAGCCCGGCTGTGGCCTCCACTTCACCTTCTGCTGACCTGAGGGAGCCCAAGGAGGAGGAAGAGGAGATGGAGGTGGGCAACGGGATAGATAAGGCGGCAGACAAGAATGCTGACAAGGCGGAAAACTCCAGCGAGGAGAAGATGGAGGTGGACGAGGGCAAGCCTAAAGTTGTTCCTGCTGAGGGAGAGGAGGCAGGGGTTGTCCCACCGGCTACTTCAGGGGCTCCCTCACGGCCCCTGAAGGTCCGAATAAAAACCATTAAGACCTCTACGGGCGGGATAACTAGAACGGTCACCAGGGTGGCCCCAAAAGGTGGTGCTGGGGGGAAAGTTCAGGACCCTAAAGGAGGTGGGGAGCGTAAGCCGTTGGCCAGCAAGACTCAAAAGACTGATGCGTCCCAGCAGCAGAAAGTGAGCGCTCTTAACGCCCTCCCCGTGTCTACACTTGCCGCTAGCAGCGTCATGCTCGCTGCTGCCACTAAAGTACAAAACAAGATGGCCACCTCCGACAAGGCCAAGGTATCCGTCACCGCCGTTAACATCACAAAATCTGCGGCTCTGCCCGCCACGCCTGCCGTGGCCTCCTCTCCCAAGTTCTCTGTTGCCGCCAGTGGGATCAGTGTGAGGACCGCCACAAAGGGAACCGTCAACGGGGGTGGGGGCGGCACCCCTCAGTCCAATAAGCCCGCCTCCATTGTGAACAGCACGGGCGCCGTCATCTCCAGAAGTCAGTCCAGCCTGGTGGAGGCTTTTAACAAGATCCTCAACAGTAAGAACCTTTTGCCCAGCTACAAGCCCGACCTCTCGGCGGCGCCACCCCCTGAGTGGGGTCTCCCGCTGCCGGCCACAGGCTACCGCTGCCTGGAGTGCGGCGACGCCTTCGCGCTGGAGCGCAGCCTGGCTCGCCACTACGACCGGCGGTCGCTGCGCATCGAGGTGACGTGCAACCACTGCGCCAAGAGGCTGGCCTTCTTCAACAAGTGCAGCCTGCTGCTGCACGCCCGCGAGCACAAGGAGCGCGGCCTGGTCATGCAGTGCTCGCACCTCGTCATGAGGCCTGTCACCGTGGAGCAGATGATCGGACAGCAGGACGTCACACCCGTCGGCAGTAAGACCCTAACTCACTTGCTGAAATATTCACATTTCGCTGTCATATCCTCAGAATACAAGACACATATTGGAAGCTAAACCGTGATGGCAAGCGGAGGTAGCAAAAACGGAAAAATATCTATGAGGTAGTAGGCCTACTTGCTGTCAAGAGATAGGAATGCTCCATTTTGATTAACTACTACGACTGTGGGACTGCACAAAAATCTACCGTAATTTCAAAACGACGACTTTTTTTGTTGGATTTTTTTGGATCGCCGAGCGCCGACGCTTCCTCCTCGCCCTTGTCGTCCCTGGTTCGATTCGCCAACACCACATTTTTGTTGACTTGTCTTTATCATCTGCATGAATGTATTACTAGTGAACAAGCACGCCGTGTTTTTGACTTGGTTGATTATCTGCAGTCTTTCTATCAATTTCTGTCAGTCAACTGTCCTTCCGGGACCTCCCATGAAGAACGGCAAAAGACCATTGGAAGTTTCATTAAAGCACAACAAGACACTGAGGAGTCTAATAGTAATAATAATAATAATAATAACAACAGTAAAGAAACAGATTTAAACTTAAGCACACACGCAAAAACATCACAATCTCCGTTGCAATTCACATTGTTTGCAGAATGCTGCAGCCCTAATACTGAGTGTTTCTGATATGTTGCCCCTATAATGTAGTGAAATAAGTAGGGATGTCAACTGATTAAAATATTGCATCACAATTAATCACATGTTGTCATAGTTAACTCAATCGCAGAAAGAAGTTTTTATCACTTTTATCACATAAGCAAATTATCTCACAAAAAATAGTGACTAACATTAAAACAGGGTGTTAGAAAAATACTGTCGTGTTACTGTGTAAATACTGTGTGTCTGTAGCTTTAAGAGACACAAACATTAGCAACATTTGTGAGCTACAGTGGTGACATTAGTCAGAGTTTCACAGCAACGTTATGCTAGGTTGGCATATTCGCTGAGGAAAAACAAACCTTGCAGCTCCCACCTCAGTAGCTGACGGGTAGTTTGCAGAACTGTGGGCTTTATTTGAAGATGTGTAGTGAAGCCTGCTTGCCTACATATTGTCTTCATTGACAGCAGGGGACCTTAACATCACTTGACCTCTCTCCACAAGGTGTCCTCTCCTCCTCCTCGTCCTCTCCCTCTTCCACTGCCGCCATGCCCGGACCTGCCGCCACTTCTGCCGGCTCCAGCCCGATGAAGGACGCGGGGTCCGCCACCACGGGCGGTCAGGCTCGTCAGGTGCGCCGCACTCCTCAAGCGCTGATGCCTCTGCCGTGCAAGAAGGCCGAGAGTCTTCACTACAACAACTACAAGTGTCCCGAGTGCCAAACGCAGTTCTCCAGCAAGGCCGCGCTGATCACACACTTCCAGCAGATCCGAGCCGCGCCCAATTCGGTGAGAAGTCGTAGAGGCGGACGCCGTGTGTGTTATAATGTGTACTGTGTTAGTTACGGTTGTTGTTCTTTTGAAGACATGCTCGCAGTGCTCACCTCCCATGATGCTGCCGAACTCATGCGCCGTGTCGGCCCACCAGAGGGTCCACAAACACAAGGCACCTCATGTGTGTCCCGAGTGTGGGGGCGTGGCCCGGCAGGCCAGTTTCCAGGCCCACCTGGAGGAGGCCTGCCTGCACTTTGCAAGGCGCATCGGCTACAGGTGAGCGCACGACTCCTAAAAGGCACGATTCTGTTTGATGCTTGAGACTGAAAGAAGGTTGTGTCATGCTTGAAGGTGCTCGAGCTGCCAGGTCGTGTTCGGAGGGTTGAACTCCATCAAGTCCCACATCCAGACGGCTCACTGCGAGGTCTTCCACAAATGTCCCAGCTGCCCCATGGCCTTCAAATCGTCCCCGAGTGCCCAGAGCCACATCAGCACGCAGCACCCCACGCTCACTGGAGGACAGGCCAAGTATGCGTGACCCAGTTCTGCTCAGCTTCCAGGCTGAGCTTCAATCTCCAACGACACTAACAACCATGGTGTGTCTCTCCAGGATGATCTACAAGTGTGTGATGTGCGACACCGTCTTCACCCAAAAACCCCTGCTATACATGCACTTTGACACGCACTTAGCCAAGCAAAAAGTGCACGTGTTCAAGTGTCCCGACTGCACCAAGCTGTACGCTCAGAAAGGTTCCATGATGGAGCACATCAAGGTGGGTTGCTCATCCTTGTCCACAAACACAACGAATAAGTCGCAACGAAAACAAACACCAGTTTCATCAAAGTCGGCAGCCGTGCTTTTTTTGTTTACATTTGAAAGTAACGTGAGTGCAAGCTGTCTGTCTTGTGCCTTTATGTGTTGCCCGCTCTTTGCCTCCCACGAGGAGCGTGGTGTCAGCAAAGGCAAACATGTCTTGGATCGGCCTTAACAAGGTTCCTCTGTGATGACCTTGTCTAAGTTCTATTCCAAGTACAAGACGTGCTCCTGTGAGGCGCTACGTAATAAATGTGACATTTAAAAAGCCATGTCTTGTGATTAATGTCGGTCAGACAGCACACAGAGGCCCGTCAGCGAAACAGGAAGCCGCGTCGGACGCTTCCGGCGCTGCCCCAGCCCCCGCGTCCAGCCTCAAGGCGAAACCCTCGACTAAGCCCGAAAACTCCGACGGCGAGGACTGGGGGCGGGATCACGAGGAGGAAGATGACGAGGACGAGGAGGAGGAGGACGACGAAGCGGACGATGACTACGAGGCGCCGACGGCAGCGGGCGCCGGCGCTCATCCCAGCACGCAGACGGAGTGGACGTGCCCACAGTGTCAGAGCACCTTCACCGACAACGACGACTATCTCAGTCACGTCAAGATGGAGCACGGCAAGGTGTGCGACCTGTTTGGTTTTTTAATTACGATTGAAAACACGTTGGTACGTCTACTTAACCATCGTGTTGTTTACCACCAAAGTTCCCATGTCGCATCTGTGGAGGGAACTTCAGCACATCCTCCAGCCTCAGACGTCACGAGAGAGTCATTCACGAGGGCAACAAAAGAGTCTTCCATTGCCAGTAAGTAGCGTCAGTATTTCACACATCGTACAATACAATGTAGATGCCACTGAGCCAGGCTTTATTTTTGGATCTGCTGTGAAGCCTTTTTCATAGATTTATGTTTAGTGCTCAAAAACAGGCTTTAGGGATGCATATTTGGAAATGTTGCGTAACACTGATATTGTTGCAGGTACTGCACAGAAGGCAAGCGTACCTTTGGCAGTCGGTTCTTGCTGGACAAACACATTCGGCTCAAGCACAGAGGCACAGATGGACAGGTGAGCCGCTAGGGATGCTAGGGAAGCTCTTTGTGGCAGACCACTTGATAGGCAACCCGTGTAGCTCCACTACACGGGTTACGGTACGACTCAAAAACCAAAAAAAACAATGATTTGATACAGTGTACAGACGATACGATTGGATCCGATACGATTCTACGGTTACATTTGTTGACAGATGTTCATCTTAAATGATAAAGTAAATCAGACGATTCTATAAAAGTGGCATTCTTCTGTGTAAAAGAGCACATCGTATCCCCAAGCATTCCCCAAGGCCGGGGCCCCAACGGAAAACTTTCAGGCGCAGTGAAATAAAATAATTTGAAAATAACGACATCAAATTTTATGTCAATTGATATGATATCAATTTTGGAAATGTGGGTCATTATTTTATTCAACAAATAATATACAGTTACAAATCCCACAGTTTTTTCATGTTTACTCTGTTCGACGGCACCTTGAACGCACCACCTAACGTTCTCCCACGCTGCACCGATAGACTACTACACTGTATTTTTCCCGTTTTTCTTTCACCTCATACTTGGTCCCGTATGCTGATACTAGGTGGGAATGCATAAAGGTAAGATGTTATGACGTCATTGAGTGCTAATGTGCACATTTGTGGTGCGCAACCTCTCTGAAAAACAAACTCCACGCTCATACTGGCGGATGGTGGGTCTGTATTCATTTAGTGCTTTTCATTTGATGTTCCTGTCCTTGTTTTACACAATATATAATACATAAGATTTAAAATGAGATGGCTATAATGTACATATGCTTTACTGATGTGTTGATGTGACTAGCTAACGTGCTGCTGCTATTTACGTCCATTCTGGTCTTCAAGCTATGGCGCATGTGCGGCAATCATCCCAGAGACTCACTGTCACCCGGTTGCTAGTCTTGCGATACCCGGTGCATGTCTCCACAGTCAATTAATCTGAGGATTTGTGGCGGATTCTCATCAATCCAGCAGGCTGCTCCCAATGCAGCCGCATCGCTCGCTTGTCAAACCGGATATCCGGTCGCATCTGTTTATCGTTCACAACCCTATGAGTCACAAAGTCAAACATTTTCTGTTCCTCACCTCATCACTTCACTTGGTGCGGTCTTGATGTTCTCCTCTTGGCTCCTCAGGCGGCCCCAGTGACGAGGAAGCGCGCAGCCACAGGCGCAGAAGGTCCAGGAAGCTCCTCAGAGCAGGACGGCGAGGGCGCAGCTCCTGCAGGCAAGCCAGGAGACGAGGACGAGAACACCACGGAGGACGGTGAGGAAGGCGGCGTCCCCACCAAGAGAACCAGGGCATCTGCTGGAGAGTTAGAGGAAGAAAGTAGCATTTTCCGCTGTGTGCCGTGCGGCTTTTCCACAGAGGATGGCGCAGAGTTTCAGCGGCACATCCCGCAGCACCGCGCCGACACGGCTTCCTTCCAGTGCCTGCAGTGCGGCGTCTGCTTCGCCTCGGCTGGCTCTCTGGGGCGCCACCGCTTCATCACTCACCGCGTTAGGGACAACCAGGCCGAGGGTGACCGCGGTGTGCCGCGCGCCTCTCCAGACGTCTCGCCCTCTGCCGCAGCCTCCTCCCCTCAGGGGCTGGAGGACGCAGATGGCAATCTGATCTGCAAGGTGTGCGGGCGGCGTTTCGACAAGGCCTCAGACCTCAACACCCACTTCCGGACCCACGGCATGGCCTTCCTCACCGCACACAAGACGGACAAGCCCCAGTAAAAGAGGGGGCGGGGCCTCATGAAGCCAGTCTACGAATGTCGATGCGGACTTGCAGGTTTTTAGCCACCATAAACTACTTTTATCTCGCCTGTGCCCTTGTTAATGCATGTTTGACTGTCTTACTCCGGACCCTCTTTGAGCAAAGCATTTATAGCGGCACTTGGATACTGCACTTGGATCCCTGCGAGGACCCCGAGTCGTCGGCCTCAAACAAGACGTCAGTGCACACACCGCCCATTGCACGCCCCTCCCTACCTTTTGTACCTTATGCTATTCACAGCCTCAACCCTCATCTCGGCACCATCAGACTGATTTGTACTACACTACACTATTTATTTATATGAAACACTGCTGCTGGTATGTGAGGATCATTTGTGATGTTGGTGTTCGTGAAGGCAGTAGAAGACGAGAGGTCGGTAGCACGTGTATGGTTTTATTTTGCCATGTAAATACATAATCACACTACAAAAAAAACATTCTGGAGTTAGTAACTTACTATGATAATGTGAATACGTGTAGTATTTGTACTTGTACTGTCCCCACGACCCGCCCCTCATTTTTTTAAATCATTGAAGTATAAAAGCTCGCTCCCTAGAGGCCACATGTTGTAATTACATATGCTGTCTCAATACGTGTGTAACTACAAATGTTTTTTTTTTATCTACAGAATCAGTGCTTGCTGTACTCACATTTCTTTTGTAATGTTTCAAAAACAAGCCTCACGGTGTTGTTTTTGTCTTTTTATATGTCATATTTATATAGATCAGTAATAGTGGAACTTCATGTTTTTTTTTCCTCCATGGTTGTGGTCTGCTTGATAAAAAAATGAATAAAAATAATGCCATACATTTTTGTGCCGTTTTGAAATAAACATGTGAAAGAGACGATTGAGCGTGGTGGTGCTTTGTGCGCTACAACCATATTTCCTCGCATCATGGCCTCCACTATAATAGAGGCCATGCTCCAATTAACTGCCAGGGAGTCCACCATTATCATAAACAAACCCACTTGTAATAGACGCTAGGTGGATGTAATGACTTTCTATAACACTAAATTACCATGACACACACAGCCTGCAGACTAGCAGACATGGCATCTGTAAAGCTGAAGTTTTCAGTGCAGTTTTAAGAGAAACTGGCATAGCATTTCACTTCAAAGTTGCATAGGAAGATTTGGAGTGGATTAATTATTTATTTGTATTAAATATATATACAGACCCTTTCCAAAAAATTAGAATGTCATGGAAAAGTTGTTTAATTTCCATAATTCCATTCAAAAAGTTAAACTTTCATAGATTATAGATTCAGGGCCCACAATTTAAACGATTTCAAGTATTTATTTGTTTATTTTTACATAATTTGGGCTTCCAGCTCATTAAACCCACGAAAACAGGAATTCAAAACATTAGAATACTGTGAAGAAATCAGCCCAAATTTTGCAGGGCATGAATGTTTTAAACTGAGTGTCACACACTAATCATCTACTAAACTCAAATCACCTGCACAGGCTTCCCCAGGTGTCATTAAATTGCTTCAGTTTGGTTCAATTGTCTCAGTTGGGTTCAATATGGGGAAGACTGCAGACATGACAACTGGCCAGAAGACCATCATTGATACCCTCCATAGGATGGGTAAGCCACAAAAGTTCCTAGCTAAGGAGGCTGGTTGTTCACAGAGTGCTGTGTCCAAGCATATCAATGGAAAGTCTAGAGGAAGGGCAAAATGTGGCAGGAGAAGATGCACCAGCAAAAGAGATGACCGTGGGCTTCAGCGGATTATCAAACAGGGAAGATTCAAGAATCTGGAAGAGATCCAGAAAGAGTGGAATGAGGCGGGAGTCACAGCTTCAAAAACCGCCACATTCAGACGCATCCGGGAGATGGGCTACAACTGTGGGGTTCCTCGGGTCAAGCCACTTCTGAACCTGAGCCAACGTAGGAAGCGTGTCCACTGGGCCAAGGAGAAGAAGGACTGGACTGTTGGCCAGTGGTCCAAGGTCCTCTTTTCCGATGAAAGTAAAGTGTGCCTTTCATTTGGGAATCAAGGTCCAAAGGTTTGGAGGAAGACTGGTGAGGAACAGAACCCAAGCTGCCTGAGGTCCAGTGTGAAATATCCACAGTCCGTCATGATTTGGGGTGCAATGTCCGGTGCAGGTGTTGGTAAACTCTGCTTTCTTAAATCCAAGGTCACCGCAACAGTCTACCAGAATGTTTTAAAGGACTTCATGATTCCTTCTGCTGAGGATCTGTATGGAGATGCAGATTTCATCTTCCAGCAGGACCTGGCCCCTGCCCATACCGCCAGAAGCACCAAAACCTGGTTTGATGCCCATGCCATCACAGTGCTTGACTGGCCAGCCAACTCACCGGACCTAAACCCCATTGAGAATCTATGGGGTATTCTCAAGAGGAAAATGAGGGGCACCAGACCCAACAACAAAGAAGAGCTGACAGCAAGCATCAAGAAAATCTGGGCTTCCATAACTCCCAGGCAATGCCACAGGCTGATTGCTTCAATGCCACGTGGCATCGAGGCAGTGATTAAGGCAAAGGGATTCCCAACCAAGTATTGAAGATTGACATATCGTTTTGAAAGTACCATATTTTGATTGATTTGATGTGATCCTAATTTCTTTTTTTTTCCTGCAAAAACTGAGAAGTAAATGGTTTCTTCACAGTATTAAAATTTTTTGAATTCCTGTTTTTGTGGGTTTTATGAGCTGGAAGCCCAAATTATGTAAAAATAAACAAACACTTGAAATCGTTTAAATTGTGGGCCCTGAATCTATAATCTATGAAAGTTTAACTTTTTGAATGGAATTATGGAAATTAAACAACTTTTCCATGACATTCTATTTTTTTCGGAAAGGGACTGTAATTGTTTGTTTAGTTCTAAACAACTAATTTGCTAATTTGAAAATTTGCTGTTGGATAAGAGAAATCACAAAATTCGGATGCATACTTTTTATTGGACTGTCCAATGGAAGTGTTGATGCTAAGAATGACCAGAGGGTGGCGCTCATTTAGTAGTCTGCTGGGTTAATGACGTTTATTTAGATTGCTAACAACCAGACAGGGGTGCACCGTTCCTGGAGGTACTGCAATACCAAGTCGATGCGTGGAGTGGACTGAGCAAGCCCCCACTCCTTCTCCCAGTTCCAAAACTGATGAGATAAGATACTACACTTGATCTTAGCTAAAAGGCCGAGAAGCGATGCCTGAAAATACTCAGAGGGGAAGAGGTGGTTGCCAACACAAGCTAAAGTGACGGTTACTCAAACTGACGTCACACAGCAATACAGCGAATAACAACCACGCACAACTGAAGCCATAACATACGCAAATATGTTGATTTTCATGCTTAAAATGACTGGAACTCGAATTAGCAGTCTTGTCGCAATCACGTGGTTCCCGTATGTCCAATTGGAAGCCGGGTAAATATATTTCAACACAATAGCATCACGGTCGTCTTAAACAACCAAGGAAAACAATCAACAGTCGATAAAAAACACACAAACGTTGGTGTCCTATTTCGACAAAACGCAAAGTAGCCTGCACGGTCAACATTTTTAGTAACTGGAAATCATCGAGGCCGCCTCACCAAACTGCTTCCGGGTTATTCCTCGTGCCACCGACAGCAACACGACCGCCACCCAGTGACGCGGAGTGTGAACCACACCATTCAGATGCCACATAAATCATGCAACAAAACTAGTTCTATTTACTACAAATGTACTCAATTATTAATTAAAATATCTGAAAGAGTGACATATGGAGTGTCTTAGTTGTATTTTTGCTATTGTGCAAATGCGTCACTGTTAACCTAGCTTGTTTGATATGAATTCATTGAAGAAATATACTCCAAAGTGGCAACCAAACAAAGGTTTTGGAAATTAGGTAGCTTACCTGACATGCTGCCATTTTGGGGAATCCATATCCTACTATAGCCACATGACAACCACTCGAAAATGTTTCCTTTACGTAAACTTAGGATCTGAATGGGTTTCAGTCTAGCAAAGCCGTACAGGACACATTTTAGGACATTTAAAGTGTCTCTGACACTCGTGTCATGATGGGTATTACGGGCTAAGTCCAAACTACATCGAATAAAACAAACTGCCAAGTGAAAACTTACGTTTTAGATGCGTATAGCTTTTTTTTTTAAATAGTTTGTTTAGATGTGTATCTGTATATCAATTTTCATCCCACTTGGACAAAATGTGCCACTTATCTTCTTCTTACGCTACTGTGGGATACAGTGCCACCCTGTGACCAACCTTTGTAATGCAAGCGCGAAGCTCGGAAGAAACACAGAGTCAAAACGGTCATTTTAGAAAAGATTATATATTACAGGTATTTAAAAAGTACTTACAAACATTATAAAATAATACTTTTATTGTCAGCACCATATTTATTTTGTTGAAATGTCTTCAACGCAATAAAAACAAACTAGTAGTTGAGGTCATTCTCTATGAAGGACATTTTTTATTTGGTTTTAGGTTTCGGCCTGCCCCGCCCACTTCCCTTGATATACTAAAAAGTAAAATCATGAGCACGTAAGATGAAATAAAAAAACAAAACACAATATGGCTGACAGAGACATCCCTCCCCACCGCCCGATGCTCTCAAGCAGACTTGAAAACCATCAGAAAGAAAAACACCGCAGCAAAAGCGTGAACCCGGAAAGCAGCGCACGTCAAGACAAAGCTGGAGAGTCACCTTTTTAATGGTTAGACTGGAAACATTTGAACAGCACAGCGCTGACAGGTTTGATGTCACAGTCCAGCGTGGCTGCTGATTCTTTGGTCTTCCAAAAAAGGAAGTAAACGCAAATGAAAAATACCACATGTATGAAGACGTGGTTGTGGCCAAAGACGCCATGTGACAGCCACATCAACACAGACACCACCTGGGTGGTACTTCCTGAATTCCGTCTCTGCTTTACATCACAGCTGTAAAATAAGCTGAAACAGAGCCATAGGAAGTTGCACATTGCAAAGATGATAAAAAATACATGAAGAACAAATACATGACGAACACAGCGTGCTGACAACACAAGACGCACGCCATATTGTACGCTAACTGGAAAATGTACATAAAAGCAGGGCAACATTTTGGCCTACGCTAACCGAGGTTCCACTGCAGCTCATCCACAGCCCATGATGATATCTATTGCTTTACTGGCCACTTCCCACTTCCAAATGTACTATTAACGGTGCACACAGACTGAGCTGTCAGCCGTTCCTGTGATCGTTGGCGTCCTTAGAAAAAGCACTTTGACTTGGCAGAACAACAACAGCGTCAAGCACGTATCCCCGCACCACCAAGCCACGAGTCTGCTGTTAAATCACGGCCGTGAATATCTCCCCTTCCTCTCTGCCGTCCCACCCACATTCTTACGCTTCTTCAAAGTCCTCCTCCCTTCTCTGAACAGGATTTCACCTGAGAAGCTCTCTTGAGGTCCAAGATGCTTGGTGAATAACGTTGATCTTACAATTTGAGCAGTTGTAAAGGTTTTTCTTCAAACGATGCCACTAATATCTACTTTTAGCCTGAGGATGTGTGTGCCCCCACACAGGTAGAAGAGTACAATTGGCCAAAATGTCTTGTTCAGATGAAGAACTGAGATGAGCCGTGTCCCAATACTTTAGCTCCAGCTTCATTTGTCCTTCATGGCTGCTCAGCGATCAGCAGATGGCAACATAGGTGGACTTAAAGCAGGTCGGTACAGATGCTTGTGCAAGCGACAGGTTAAATTTGTCAGCAAGCACATCAGCTAGCTCTGATGAGCAAACCCGAAGTGCACGTCCTGAGATGTTGTCTGGGCCTGCTGCTTTTCATGGGTTTGTTTTGTTCAGAACCCTGCGCACATCAGCTGATGTCACCATGAGAGGTGAGTCCTGTGTGCTCCCCAAGTCCAGCCACCCTCTCTGCTCATCAGGAGTTTGGGTGTCAAAGCGGGCATAGAACTCATTCAGCTCATCTGGAAGTGTGGTATGGCTGGACATGGCTACGCTACTCCGCTGTCAATAGTCTGTGAGGTGCTGGAGCCCCGCCCACATGCGCCGAGGGTCTGAGGTGGAATAGTAGCCCTCCAACTTCTGTCTGTACTGTTTTTTGGCCTCTCGTATGGACCTCCTCAGGTCATATCTGGCCTTTTTGTAGTCATCAGCGGTGCCCATGACAAATGCAGTCGAACGAGCAATCACAGTTCATCCACTGTTTTTGGTTAGGGTATTTTCTGTAATACTTGGTGGTGCTAACAGTCTCTATGCATGTGCTAATGTAGCCAGTAACAGCAGAAGCATATTCATCCAAATCAACAGTACAATCTTCCCTCCCCGCTGCAGTTTTAAACACATCCCAGTTTGTGCAGCCAAAACAGTCCTGAAGTACTTGATCAGTTTCTTCATTCCACATTTTAACTGCTGTACTTACAGGGGGAGCTTTTTTAAGAAGTTGTCTGTATGTTGGATAAAGGAATATAGAGATGTGGTCAGCCTTTCCAAAGTGGGGTCTTGGAACAGCCTTCAAAGCACCTTTCATGTTGCTGTAGACTTGGTCCAGGATGTTATTTTCCCTTGTGGGAAAGCTCACATGCTGGTAATATTTGGGGAGGACAGTCCTGAGGTTACAGTGGTTGAAATCGCCAAATATAATGAATACAGCGTCTGGGTGTTTGGTCTCGTGTTTATCAATGACGTCATGCAGGAGGCCTAGTGCGTTAGCAGTGTTAGCTCGTGGTGGGATGTAAACAGCAGTTAAATACACAGCGCTAAACTCACGAGGCAAATAAAAAGGTCTGCATTTCACCATCAGCAGCTCAATGTCCTGCGAGCAGTGCTTTTCCATCGTCTGTACGTCTGTGCACCACCATTTGTTTACATAAACACAGACGCCGCCACCTCTGTGTTTACCAGACGCTAAAGTCCGATCTCCCCGGTAAGCAGCAAATGATTCCAACTGGATCGCTGAGTCCGGTATATCCTCCGTCAGCCAGGTTTCTGTGAAGGTGAGGACACAGCATTCCCTGATCTCACGTTGAGCTGTAATCCTTGCTCTTAGTTCGTCCATCTTGTTTTCAAGAGAGCGGACGTTGGCTAGCAGCAGGCTTGGTTGCGGTGTCCTAGTAGCTCTAGCTTTTCTCATTCGGAGTGTAAAGGTGATATGTCTGTGCCAATAAACATGCTGCTGATGAAACATAACTGTGGTTGCTTGTTTGTCTCCTTCAAGTCTACGGGCTTGTTCGTCAGGTTCATGTTCCCAGTTCCCACACAAACCCTGGAGGGGAAAAAGCCTATTGGCTGTTCAAATGACACCTAATTTGGATATTCGACTTTTTCTGTGTAGAGGCGACTGTTTTAAAAGTCCTCCATGAAAGTGTTGAAGCTTCAAATAACCAGAGAGTGGCGCTCAAACGTTACTCTTCCGTGCAGAAGACATGTATTTAGTTTGCTATAAACATATCAGGGGGTGCACCGTTCCTGGAGGTACTGCAATACCAGGTCGATGCGTGGAGTGGACGGAGCAAGCCCCTATTCCATCTCCCAGTTCCAAAAATCAATTTAATATATGGTCCCCGGATAGGGGACGTATCAGATATTAAACTGATAAGAACAGATACTACACTTGATCTTAGCCAAAAGGCCGAGAAGCGATGCCTGCAAACCGTCAGCGGGGAGGTAGTGATGCCTGACACAACAAGCTAAAGTGACGGTTACACTTACACTAACTGTCGACGTCAAACGCAAATACGCCAAACAACGGCTACGCACATTTAAATGACGGAATATGCGATTTTGTTCCGTTTTAATGGTTTAAATGACTACAATTCTTGCGTATTACTCGGATTGTCACAATCACGTGGTTTCCGTCGGTCCAATAGGAAGCGGCAGTAAACATTTCATAAAACCGCACCACAGTTGTCTTATACAATCAACAATGGACAGTCAAAACGTCGGTGAAATATTGTGTATTGTAATATTGTTACAAAAAGCAAAGTAGCTGCGCGTTAACATTTAACAAACCCAATCACTGAGCCAGCCCTCGCAAAACTACTTCCGGTTTCTTTTTCGCGCCAGCGACAATACCACGACCGCCACCTAGTGACGCGGGGTGTGAACTACACCATCCAGCTGGCATATGAAAACATACAACAGAAGCACGCACCAGTTGTTGGGTTAAAGTGGACGATTTCGCCTTCACAGCTCAACATAAAGACGAGTGGTGAAACACAACACGCCAATTCGTCGGATGGTGAGCGTCGATTGTTAATCGAAAGCAAAACAAGAAGAGTCTGGTCAAGAAAATGTTCTCCTCAAAACTCGTTCATCGCTAAGAAAGCGCGACATCTAGTGGCGGATACTGCAAACTACATCAGACTGATGAAAAATATTGGAAATCACGGAACTATTTAAACGGGAGATAGACTTTGGCATCGTTTCATATTAATTACTATGAATAGAATAAAACAAACGTGAATGCAAGAGCAAACTTACACTTGCTCTCTCAGATGAGCTTTCTGAACCAGACCTTTGCAGTCAAGTGGATCCGAGCAGCACCTGACCAGGTACAGTAGTGCTTTCCCTCTCAAAGTGGAGCTGGAAGCCACATCTCACACACATAAACACACTTTTACACATAGAGGACACATTGTAGGAGTCAAATATCATAGTGGATGATAACGATGTGCTGGAACAGCTTAGGAAAACACTTTGTGTACCTGCTTTGCTGCTGGGCTCCTCGCATTGGTCATTTGAGTCCTCTGCTGCGGTCTAAAACAGAAACCTTGACAAAGAAACATTTCAAGCATTTGCCATCATGGTTTATTCCGTGTTCATTTACATCCAGCAACAACATGCAACTCCGAATGTTAGCCACGTTTTTCATTGCATTCACCATAAAATGACACAGGCAGTTGCATGCTGTGTGTTGCATGCAAACAAACCAAAAACAACACTTATGCAAATATTAAAATTCTTTATTTTCATTTGTCATCAACACTCTGATCCATCCATACGTCTATGGGACCATACAAAAATAAATACGTCATCATTGTGGATTATTATAGTGTTATTATCTCATCTTCGGTCATATAGATATATACAAAAGACGGTTATTACATCACTTCAAGCCTCCAAAGAGCTTGGAGAAGAAGCTGTCGTCATCGCGCATGTCTGAAAACGGGCTCTGAGCACCTAAAATAAAAACTTTCAATTAGATATTAATGGAGGTTTTATATATATATATATATATATAAAATAGGCAAATGATGTATGTGCTAACCCGGGAGGGCTGGTCCAATTTGATGTTCTGGTCCGTCCTGATGCCTGGGGCCTCCTGAGCGGGTCACGGTGGTCTCCTCATTGCCTTGGCCGTCTTTGATGGTGCGGCGCTCTTCGACTGTCTGTTGGACACCAAACACTCTAACTGTTAAAAATTAATTACAGTCATCCCTCATTCTATCGTGGCTTTTCAAAAATTCATTAATTAATAAATCGTCGTTGTTTTGTGGTTGAATACGATCTATTAGTAAAAAAACCATGCATATTTAAGCAAATTGTACTTATTCTTGGCCCAAATTAAGCATTTTCAAGCATAAAAACGGCTAAATGAACAAACTAAATTAACTAAAATACAAATACAAGGCGGGGCCGCACGGTGGTCTAGTGGTTAGCATGTTGGCCACACAGTCACAGTCTGGAGGTTCTATTCTCCCTTGGGCATCTCTGTGTGGAGTTTGCATGTTCTCCCCGTGTGTGCGTGGGTTTTCTCCGGGTACTCCGGTTTCCTCCCACATTCCAAAAACATGAATGTTAGGTTAATTGTGACTCTAAATTGTCCATAGGTGAGAATGTGAGCCCTGCCATTGGTGACCAGTCAGCTGGCATAGGCTCCAGCATGCCCCCGCAACCCTAATGAGGAGAAGTGGTATAGAAAATGGCTGGATGGACAAATACAAGGCATTCCAATTGTGACTGTAGTACTGTATTCTACATTGGCCACTAGGTGTCAGTAAATGTTCGGCTCTAATAATGTTAAAAAAAATTTAGAAGATCGTAAACAGGTTTTCTATGCCGCAAGCACGAAAATATTCCATTTATTAAATATTGAATCCTACTTCGCGGAAATTCATTTATCACGGTCAGGTCTGGAACCAATTAACCACGCTAAACGAGGAAAAACTGTATTTTTATTTTAAAATTTTTGAAATAAATTAATAATAAACGTAAACATGTATTTTATTTTAAACATTTATTTTTTACATATATTTTTTCATTTTTTACTATTCATTTTTATTTTAAATCAAATGTACTACTGTTAATAAAATACAAAGCACATTATGGACAACTCACCCCATCAGGCTTCATCACCTTGGTGACAGTAACAGACTGGAAAAACGATCTGTTTCGATGCGGACGCGGCATCTGGCCAGCAGGGGGAGACAGAATCTGATCCAAACCACCAGAAGAAACAGCAGAGTCCAGATCTGGACAGAAAGGGCAGCAAAGCTCTAATTTTATTGCCTTAAACTGCACCTCAGGCCACTGAAAATGTACTGTTAACCGTTTTTGCTGTTGCACCTTTTCCATAAATGACTTTCTTTAGGGTTTTCATGGGCTAAAATTAAAAGGTTAAGGCACCACATGTTGCTTTGACATGCACTTGACAGCTTTTGTAAGCAATTTCATGTGCATAGAAATATTTATAAAGGCTATTGATGCAGAAATACATGTGGATATCACCCACCTCTGTCTTCTCTGCACTGGTCTTCTGGAACTTTCTGTGGTCTTTGACGCCAAACATCATTGAACTGAGGGAAAACAGAAGAATAGTTAACAGACTGCAGTAAAAACATGCCAAAATGTGGCACAACAAGCATCTTTTTACCTTTGAAAAAGGTGTGCTGCCATGAAACGGCGAGTTTGGGAATTGTGGTGACTCATCTTGGCGGGACCCTCGTGCGTCACTGTTGGGGGACTTCAGCATGAAGTCTCGGAGGGGGTTCCCGCCTCTTCCCTTTTCGGGTCTGTCCTGCTGTGGTGGTGGAGTAATGCTGGGTATATCTAGAAGACAGCCATTAGAAAGCTAAACATGGCTTTCTCAGTGTGTATGGTCGCTACTAAAAGGTGGCGGCTTTACCGGAATCTGGCATCGACTCCCAGCGCCCCAGCTGGGAAAACATCTCCTCCATCTCCCTGAGGACGTGTCCAAACATCGGAGGCTCCTGGATTCGCATCCCGTCGGGACCGAAGCTGAAACCAAACCTCCAGGCGCTGTCAAAAGGGTCCTGCTGAAACCCGCGGAAGCCATCGTGATCAAAACCATCTTCATAATCATCCTCGTCGTCGTCTTCATCACGGGTCATGGCGTCAAAGAAGGGGTCGCTAAAAATGTATAGCAGTTAAAAACAGAGCAAAAGTTGGATAATCACGATCTCCATGTGCCTGACAATTATGGCAATGGTTTGCCATTTGATACGCATAATCTCGATTTACTGGACAATTATGAGGGCTGACTGCGAAATATCGCGAGAGTTCATCGACAAGTATGACGCCATTAGCTCCCACTAGTCCAAACTCTATTCTGAGCGAACAGCTAAAATGACCCCCTGGTGATAAGATGGCACATAAGTGCCTTTATCTTTAAATGTCTTTAAGTCTTTGACGGAGCTAAAGCACCCGAAGTGTGAGGTAACTTGTGCTAGCTCAATGTTAGCAATACCCGCTGAAAGCTGTATGTCACTTTTAGCCTCTCCGTCAACAAACTCACCTTCGTCCACGATAATGGCCGCCAGGAACCCCGAAGAAGCCGCGAAACAAGTCAAACACGCTCATTTAGACTCGTTTGACACAAAAGCACAGCATTACTACAAGGTGTTAGCGGCACAGTGCGTGGAACAAAACAACCTCGGCTGACAAGTGTAGTAACGCACTGTAGCTATTTCCGTATGACGCAATTGCCGTACAGCTAGTTTACCGTAACGGTTGAGCATAATGCGAAGCGACAAACTCTAACTTACAGTACGTTTACGATACATATAGAACACTGCTGTCATTGCTTATATAATCAAAGTGAACCTAATCATTAGACACCTTTTAAAGTCCCACGTTTTAAAATCACTATTAACGCTGTTGATTCAAAGCACATAACTCTAGAAACTGGCAAAAAAGTGATGCAGCTGTGGCAAACGTGTGGATTCCAAAGACATTCACATCCAAAAAATGATGAAAATGTCTTTCCCTTGTTTATTTACTTAACATTTTTATATTTTTACAAAATAAAAAAAAACGATGCAAACAAAAATCTAACAAGGTCTGCAAAGATTTTGAGGAAGAGAAAGCAAACAGGCACTACAGTACTTTTTTGTTTTATATATGTACAAGACAAGTTTACCCATTTACATTTTTTTTAAAATGCACAGTACAAAAAGAAAAATAAATCACTGACAAAAAAAGACCCATAAGTACAATTCTGTCCATCAGTATTCGATGTTGTAGGTTCTCCTTAAAATGTGCAGGGTAAAGATGCGAGATGGAGGGGGCGGCGGGGGAGGGGCGGTCTCAGAAACTAAAAAGAAAACACACAGGAAGGCAGACTGGGTGTGTATGGGCTTGGGAATGATCCTCTAACTTGTCTTGCAGAATACGTGTTACACAACATTGCTTATAATTCATAGTAACAGTTACTGTACATGTGTCGGAGAGGCTTTTCATTTTTGTCGTTTTCTTCTTTTACACACTATGAAAAAAGTCTGTGCTAGGCAAAAAACAAAGCACAGTACACAACCACAACCACCGCCCCCCCACATCTACAAACATGCACGCAATCACATGATAAACACACCTTCCTCATCACTCCAAGCCGCTGAGCCCGCTTATAAGTCTTTATATATATATATATTTATATTTATATATATATCTATATTTAGTAAAAAATAAACTTCACAACTCTACCAATTGAGAGAATTGTTTCTTCAAAAAAAAAAAAAAAAAAAAATTACATAAAAATGGGTGAGGAGGAGAAAAAAAAAAAAACAGCAAATCGAGCAAATTAATAGTTTGTGCAGGGGAAGGGGGGGGGGTCCTGCCACCACCACCACCACCTTCTGGTTTTACTTCATTCCTCCCAATTAGTATGAAAAAAGGAGGGGTCGGGGTGTAGAGACCACAACAACAAAGAACCATAGAGGAAACATTTGACATAGAAGCGGAAGTAAAAGGGTGGGGGTGAACAACACAACCCAAATTCCCAAGCACTCAACATTTTTAGCTCCGCCCTCCCCTCTCTACGTCCCTCCCATCCTGTCCCAGCGTCATGATGGGGCTCTCGGCCCAGCAGGACCTCAGCAGGGAGGAAAGAAGATGGGCAGGCGGGGGATCTCAGCAGGAGGAGTTTCTACATGATGAGATATGAGCCCCTCCCTCCCAGCTACTCCACACTTCTCAGAAAGAAAAAAGGGCAGGGGTGGGGGTTGGGCTCCTAGCATGGATGTTAGTTGGCCCCCCAGTTGTAGCTGTTGTATGCAGACTTGTTGATCTGAGACTTCTGCTGAATAGATGCATTCTGATTGCGCTGGCCAGCGCCACTCTGTTAACACATCCATCATCATCATAATCATCATCATCATCCTCCTCACAGGTTTTCCTGCTCGCTACACAGCAAATGCATCTACCTGTCCATCCTGCTGCAGGTGGTGGTGCAGAATCTGGGAGTGGGGTTGCTGATGCGGCGCCAGGATGTGCATGAAGGGCGCCGGGGCATAGCCCGCCGCAGCCGGGGGGTTGATGGGACCACCGCTGCCCAGAGCCGAGGGCAGGCTGAAGGAAGCAGCTGGCGTGCCGGCGTGGAAACCCTGCTTCTCAAAGGACTGCTGCAGGTGGGGGAACAAGAGGAATGGAATGTTTGTTATATAGTGACTGAGGGAGCAAAGGTCGATAAAGCCTTCTTATTTCAGCAGACATTTTATTATATACACTCAAGGGACATTTACTACTGGAATTAAACGTGGATATACTTTAGATTAGTCAGTGTATGGCTTATATACTGTAGAAGTACAGCACAATCACCATCACCTTCCTCAAAAGGCACTTGATCATCTTGGAGGTGTGTTTGGGCTGCTTATCATGTTGGAAAACCCGCCCTGTGGACCAGTTTCCCAAGGGAAGGGGATCATGCTCTGCTTTACAGTGTCACAAGGTACGTTGGAATTCATGTTATCCCTCAGAGAACCGTAGCTGGCCAGTGCCGGCAGCACTTTTGCAGCTCCAGACTATGACGCTACAGCCACCATGCTGAAAACAATTTTTCTGCCAGCTAATTTAGACAATGATGAAATAAAAACTGTACACTGACTACTCTAACGTAAAGTTTACTTTACGTTAGACAAGAGCAAAAAATAAAAAAATAATAAAAAAATAAAAAAAAATAAAATAAAAAAAGGGTGCTGAAACGTGGGCTGTACTCCAGTGAGATATTGTAGTTGTAATGCAGGGGTGTCCAAACTTTTTCCATCAAAGGCCACATACTCTAAAGGATGCAGGGGCCATTTTTACTTTTTTTTTTTTCCTTTCTTTTTTTTTTTTTTTTTAATAAAAAACCAACCCACGTAGATATGCACACATTTTTTTTATTTAAAATAAAAAAACAAGAGCCTGCATCTCAGCTTTGTATTAATCGGTGACAAAACCATATTAGTGTCAACGTTTTCTTACATTAGACTATTTTGCTTTTAAAAAAAATCTCATATTACTTTATTCTCAGAATATTTAGACTTTATTATCCTATTGTAATTAGTTCCCCCCCCCCCCCAGTTATTTTTCCAACTTTTGTTTCTCATTACAATTTTATGCTATTTTTCCTCTTAATATTATGACTTAATTCTCTTCATATTTAGTCTTTATTCTTTATTATTATTACTGCCCTTTTCCCCCATTTTTGCGGTTTTCTTGTTTAGTTAAATTTTTAGAAAGTGCTGAGGGGCCAGTGAAAAAACAGCCGTGGGCCATAAATGGCCCCCAGGCCGCACTTTGGACACTCCTGTTGTAAAGTTTTCACTGCGTACTTGCCTGCGTCTTTGTGTAAACAGAACCTGAAATATCAGGTACCCCGGTGTTGCTCGACGTCACAGAAACGCCTGTAGAAGACACAAGAAGGAGAACGTCAACACTGGACAAATTAGGAGCAGCTTCATGGTCACATTCCCAGAAGGAACGTCTCTTTCTGGAAAATATATGATTGAGCCGATTGCTGGGAAGCATCTAGTGATTGACAGCTGATGAACGGATGAAGATGGGAGGAGGAGGAGCAGGAGAGCTGTAGCAGCACACCACTTCCAGTAAACTACGTCATGTCTGACTGGGTGATGTTGCGTGCTGCTGGGGTTCGCTCTGGCACACGCTGACCCCGTGTTGCCATGGAGATGCAGAACAGGGTCAACTGGTGTGCAGCACACAAAACGGGAAGCAAGCATTGTGGATGATAGGAGCTAGCACATTTAGCATGATGCTCTTCACACCACAATTGTGCACAAAGACAAAAAGAAAGGGGAAGGGTGTGCGGCGACTGGTGACTTCAGCTTTAAATTTGGCGGCACTCACCGACTCCAGGCCCAGTGACAGAGCTTGCTGGCTTGTTTTGAGCAGAAGCGGCGGCGGCAGCAGCGGCGGCGGCGGCCACGGCATTGCCGTATCCGCCCTTACAGAAATCCCCACTCCCTGAAGCCTGGCCCACATCCTCATAGCCTGCAACAGTCAAGACACACAGCCACAGCCCACAGCGTTAGACACACCAGGCGGGATGGGGGTGGGGGGTGTGTGAGGGTAGACCTGCCTCAGACAGCACTTGCAAACTTGAGAGTCTTGCTATATCACATTTACAACATGGACCATATGGTGTCCAGTAACAAGTTTGGCACCTACAGCAATAATGCCAACTGTCATTTCGCAAGTGCTGTGTGAGCCAAGTCTGAGGATAAGGAGGTGAGGTGGTGGGGTGAAGCAGGCAGGTTGTGTGTGGGAAGATGGAAAGTGAGCTTGAGTGATGGCAGGAAGCAGCAGCAGCAACACCACAACAAAAAAAACCCCAAAAAACCTGCATTGGTTGTGATTAGAAGAAGATTTATACTGGTGGTGTAATTGTTTAAAGCAGACGAGTAGAGTATTTAGTAGAGGAGGAAGAATGAAGACCACATAAAGCTTTTCACAAAACCCCTTCTAAAGACCACCATAAAAAATAAAAAATAAAATCCTGTGTGTCACTTGGTGGAAATTACACTACATTGTCCCAAATTAAAACATTTTCCTTTTTTCACCATTAGACAAAACCCCAAATCAAAAGGAAACCTTGAATTCAAATGTAATTTTTTTTAACAAATACTTTGATTCTAAATAGCAGAAAGTGTGTTTTTCCACAACTACGGTACACTGCAGATTACTTACGATTTAAATTGACAGCGCCTCTGCTGGCTGCAGCCAAGTAGTGCACTCCATTTGGCTTCAAGGCCAATTATTAAAATCTGGCACAATTCATAGCAATCAATTCATCCACTAATCAATTACGATGGTCGTCCATTCAATGGTGAGTGCTACTTATTGAAATTAAATTAAACAAGCGAGCAATGGAAGAACAGCAAATCATACCAGTTGAAGCCATACTACAATAACACAAAGAGGTGCTTTCAAGCTTTCCCAAAGCCTGTTTCAAGGGCAGTCACGTCTTGCGTCGAGGCCAGTAACAAAAACCAAACAGACAATGACGAGACACAAATGCACAATCTAAAAATAAACTTATGATTCATGCTCTTGGTCAAGATGAAACAAAGTGTGACATGGAGGACTGGTAGTGCAACAATCCACTGACACACAAAAAAAACAATAAAAAAATCATGTTTTATGCTGCACAACACACTTCAACTGGTCATCAGCCTGCATACACTTTAAGATGAATAAAATGTAGCATCTACAGTAAGTCATGGTGGCTCACCAGTGCTGTATCCGTGGGAACCATAGCCACTAGCCTGCTGGAAAGGTGTGGCTGACGCATTGACGCCGACATTCACTCCGTGCTGCTTTGACGAGGTAGGAGCCACCTGGGAGAAGGGAGGAAGTCAAGCATCAGTACCTTTGCTTTAGTTTGGACATCATTTAGTCGACTTTATGTGTACCATTCTCACCGGGAACACAGCAGGACCATACTGGAAGGTGTTGGGCAGGCCTGGCATGCCAGTGTAGTATGGGAGGCTCGTGTAGCTGTAGCCAGGAGGGAGCGCCGGGTTGAGGAAGGGCTGCTGGGTCGAGTGGTGCGTCTGGGTCTGGTTCTGCTGTGTCTGAGCTAGCGTGGTGGCCGGGGCTGGCGAGGACGCATCTCCTCGACCAAACTTCGATAAGTCGCCTGCAGACAACGGGTCTCAGGATGGAAACAAATACAAGGGTGCTGATGTGTTCATTTGGTATTAGAAGGCTGGCTCACCAGAATAGGGGTTGTTTGTCAAGCTGGCCTCTCTGCCAGTCAGTGCTGTTGTTGGGGTTGCAAAGGGAATGCTGTAATAATCCTATAAACACACAAAGCAAGTAGATGTTTAACAAATAAATGTCATGTTACATAAAAAACTAAGGATCAAAACTCACCAATGGTATCCTTGTCTGCAGCATCTGCAGGTCATCATATCCATACACCTGAGGCTGAAATGTTACTTAGGTTACTACGCAAACAAACGCTTTTAGCACAATGAATTTGCATAGAACTTACTGGGTAGGGATGCAGTAGTCCCGGGGCCATGATATATGGGTTGGGCAGCAGAGGGGGCACTCCGGGTGGCAGATTTGGAGGTGCTTTCCCTAAATGTGACATAAAGATGAGAATCTATAAGCTGTAACGCTACGTATACATATGTAACGCCATAGCACTGCATTAGATCATTGGTTCTCAAACCGTGGAGTACCATTGATGATACACAGGAATATACACATAAGATATGCATGAACTATTCATACAAATACACTTTTATTAAACAAGATGGGCTGGAACTAAATTCAAATAACATTTTCTTTTGCCATCATACACCAAAAGACAGTAAGTACAAGCCACAGCCATGGCCAGCAAAGGTAGCAAAAATGGTGGTACTTGCAAAGCAAAATATTTTGGAGGTGGCACTTTGTGTAAAAAGTTTGTGAACCACAGCATTACATTTGATTACAAACATGAAAGCATCCAATTCATCACCAACCTGAGGATGCTGCAGAGCTGCGTGTGGACAAGGAAGCCGCTGAGGATGGAGCTGCTGTGGAGGCCGAAACAGCAACGGCTGACGCCACACCCGGCGCGCCCATGGTGGCTGTGTTGAGACCCATGGTCAGGTTGTTGACAGGGCCAAGGCCAGACGGCGCAGAGATGGGGGCGGAGCCCACCTGAGACACCTGAGGTGGTGCCCCCAAGGACGCCTGCGCCGCTGCAGCCGACGAGGCGGCGGGGACCGAAGACGACGACACAGCTGAGGCGGAGGGGAAGGAGGAGGAGTGGAGGCTGGAGTCGCCGTCAACGTTGGGGTGCTGCTGAGATGCAGAGGAGGAAGATGTGGTCAGGATTGATGAGATTATATTTCCATTAGGGCGAACCAACTGGAGATGGCTGCCTGCCATCTCAGGAAATGTAGTGCTTAAAGAGATGGATGGAGACTGGATCTATGCATGCGCAGCCAAGAGTTCAGTCGATTAGTGTGACAAGGGGAACTCACCAGTAAGCTCGAGTTGGATGTTCGACCTGAAGATGGGGCAAGGCTATTTTGCTGTGACGAGAGCGCGCTGCAACAAGACAAAACTATTTTACCAAGAAGTCAAAATACAGGAGACAGGAGTTAACTTATTTCAGGCCCAACTCCTGACTTGTTGTGCTGAGGCGCTGGCATGGTGCTCGGTGGCATGTCTTCACTGTGCCCCAGAGCGCTGAGCGATGCCTGATTGGATGTCGTCAGCAAGGAGGCGGACCCCGAGACGCTCTCCGTCAACGCTGCCGGTGCCACAGAGTCAGGTGTGGGCTTGACCGGTACTGCAGAACCTGCTGCAGCTAAAAGAATAAATGCAACTCTGATTCAAGGGTGTGCGGGGATAACATTTGTGACATATTTTCCAGATGCTAACCTTCAACAGATTGCGTCGCTTGTAGAGAACTGAAGCCATTCTGTAAAACCAACAATGAAGGTGAGCTCACAGGTTTCTATGGAAACAGCCCATTGATGACAAGTTAAACAGGATGGGCTCATGGAAATGTTTGATATTCACAGCGTCAGATCCGAGACCAACAAAGCATCACAATGACCAAAAAAAGCTACATCAGAGGTACAAATAGGAATGGGTTGTTTTGAGGCCAACCTTGGGCTGCATGTCCTTCTGAGGGGAGGAGGAGACTGAGGGTGGGTAACGCCGAGTCTGTGGGGTTCTCTGGTCATACAGGTCCATCTGGCTGGAGTTGGAAAGAGCTGGAGTTGACTCACTGCAGATTGTGATGGTATTGACATGTTATGTTTGTTCTTTCAACTTGACTGACTATAGCATCCAGAGCCGTTCTTTCAATGACTTTCACTGCCCACTTATACTTCTGTGCCTCAGAATGTTTACCAACCTGCTGGGGCTTGAATAGAGACTGTTCTGAATGGGGTTGTTGGATGTCGTGTTGGAGGAAACAGACTCGTATTCTGGTAGCACTGGTTCCGACCCAAACTGCAGGGCTCCAAACTGAAGGTTAAGGCCTGAGATGTCTGTGGAGCCCGGCATTTCCACCGCCATGGCTGGAATCTGAGGAGGATTTGGAGTTTTATTACGAGCCTTCTCTCAGTTCCCAACAATCAGTCAAGATGTTTAGATGTTGGCAAATGTATTATATTTCTTCATATAGTAGTCTGGGGAATGTACTTATTCAAGAGAGTAACAGAGTACAAAGAACCTATTGAGGCAGAGGCCTAACTCCACCAGAAGCTTCAGCTTTACTGTGTTTTGTGGCATCAATCATTTTAAAAAGATAATAACAGCCACATAAAGCACGACCTGTTATTTTTTTACAGAGGGGCACGGCACCAATTAAAGTAGAGGCCACTATTGCGAAATGCGGAAAACTTGTACAAAGCATAAACTGTTACCTTTGTCGCAATGGATGTTCTCTTCTTCTGTGGTCTGAGTTTGTGCTGCTGCAAAGGCAGCGGACTGGAGCCCTGCGCATCCGAGGAACTCGGCGAAACTTGCTGACCTAGCGACGGGCCCGGCACCATTTTGGGAAGGGAAGAAGCAGGTGGCGGCACAATGTGTGGCGAGGATGTTGTTTGCGAGGGCAAGGAAGAAGAAGAAACAGCAGCCGCAGCAGCAGCAGAGGAGGAGGAGGAGGCGGAGGCTGAAGGAGGCAGGAAAACATCCAACATAGACGACGTGGAGGTGGTGGCCTGGAAGGGCTGCCGCTTTGCAAAAGGCGTGTGGATGGCGGCCTCTGGTTGAGCCTTCATGTCTGCACAGAAAAACACATACTAGTCAATAACTGTCAATACAATTAAGTTCTATGGTAGAGCATGAGTCGCCTTACCATATTGTGCCCGTGAGTTGGCACTGGTGTCCCAGGATGAGGGGTTTGTGTTAGCGGGTGCAGTTTGGGAGTGCTGGGCAGCCAGCTGAGCCAGCGCCTGGGCTGTTTTATACTGCTCCAGGAACTGGGAGCCAGTGGTACCGGTGCTACTTCCTTTAGGCTCCCCAACGTCCCCAAAGCTCTTGTTCAGCATGCTGACCTGCATTCATGAAAACATCAATAGCGGACGTGTTCTTTTCAGAGCACTGCCGACTCACTATCACTCACCATGCCGTGCTGAGTGTACGGGGGGCTGGAGGAGGTTTGGGACAGCGGCGGTCCCTGCTTGGAGTTGCTGAAAACCAGTGACTGAGGCAAGGAGGGGGACTGGGTCGACTCCATCGGGGGGTTTTCTGTTTCCGAAGAGGAGGACGGGGGAGTCTTCCCCAAGAGCACCGCGAGGTCAATTCTACAGCAGAAAAAAAAATTAGATTTTTCCTTTTCGTGCTGACAGAAGCATAACGCATGACCCAGCGAGAACAGAATTTCCTCTCGCCTTTGTCCTTTGGTGATGGTAACATTCTCTTGAGGTGGTGGAATGGATGCCACGCTGGAAGCTGTAAATATCTTGGTTTCAGACAGCTGCTTGTAAAGAGAGAGAACAAAAAAAAAAAAAGAAAGTTATTTCTGCACATGAAAGACAGATATAGATTTTGAAAATAGTTCCAGTCTGCTGTGACAAAGCAGCAGCATGAGGTGGACTACTCACATCCTCATTCCAGTCCTCAGTGCCCCACTCCTCCGTGGCCGTTCTCCAGGGGCCTGCCAGGTGGGAATAATTGCAGTCAGGACTTTCAGGCATCATAACAAAACCTTTTGAAAGCTTACCGGGTGCAGAAGCTGTTTCAAACTTGGGTGGGTAAGTTGTCGCATCTCCTGGAGAGTATTCCAATCCTGGAGACAGAAGACAAGACAAAAACATATTATAATGCATCTGCAGGAATGATTACTATAAAGACGAAAAGTACTTACTTGCTCCATCCTCCTGCTCCACGCTTCCTGTATTGTTCCAGGTGCTGCTGCCTCCTCCGTAGCTCTCGTCCGTCTGGGTTGGCTCAGCGTAGTCAGCAGGGTTGAAGGTTCTGGAGAAATCATCAGCAAAAGATGTGATTTGAGGGCATGAATCCATATAGCTGTTCAGCTTCAACAATCACACCATGCATAAATGAGCTACTAATATTTAATGGCCATTTCCGTGATACCGCTTCCTGTCTTCTAACACACGCCGACTAAAGCTGGTTCAATCAAGCAACTTGAAGCACTTTCTTTTGCACTCAAATCACGCCAAGAAGCTTTGATTTTCTTTTTAGGTCTGAGAGGCTTCCTCTTCTTGGTAGCGAGTCTGGAGGCGGGAACGTGTTTGTGTGAAAAAACACTTGTGTTCAATATCAGAAGAATATTTAATGCAATTTGCCAAAGAAGGGGTAACGACTGCTGAATCATTCCAATCCCGACATGAACTGGAGACCAGTCACAGTCCTGAAGAGGCATCATGTACACTTGGGTAGAGGAGTTTTTGTACTCTTTTGGTGGAATGTTGTGCGAGTCATGCATTCAGACTATCGAGTTGTGGTCAGTTCAAGAACGGTTGGAAAAATGGGCGATTTAAGTTCCTGCTGTGACACAATGTGTCCTTTGGTTGAACAGGTTTACTGGTGGAGCATGTCCTCACTTATAACAGTCAAGGAGAAAGTGCTCTGAAGAGACGCTGGCCCACACTGTTTCATTCTACTGGCTGAACCACGTCCACCTCTCCTCTGGATTTAACATGAAACAATAGGCTTGGGTACGACTCCCCTGTGACCATGGCAACAGGTAACAGTGGAACAAAAGGACCCCCAACAGTTTTTTTTAGGCTATGCAGGTGTTCTCTTCTTACCCCATGCCCTGCGCTGAGAACCTGCCTCCTCGCCGCCCTGACACTCCTAGTGGGAGAGAAAGACAGAAAAGTTATCACAACTGATAAGAACAGTTGGTTTATGTGATGACACCATTTTGGAGCTTGAAAACACAAACTTTTGAAAACAGGTCTAAAAGTGGATGTGTTTGAAATAACGGTAGGCATGAATCATGTGTCAAGTGTGCACTTTCATGATACGTGACAAGGGCACAGTCAAAACAACAAGGGTGGAACACAGTACAGTCGTCTCTCACAATATCGTGGTTTGATTATCGCTCCCTCGCCATATTGTGTTTTTTCAGAAATTAATGATCACTGTTTCATGTTCGACTATGGCCTATATTCTTGGTCAAAACACATTGAAATAGTGATCAGTGATAGGGTTAGGTAATATTCCAATCACTAGGCGGCAGTAATGACACAAATCATTGAGGCATTACCTTAACACTGCATGAAGTCAGCCTTGGCCTGCTCAACATGATAGTGGAAAAAAAGATCTCCTCCCATTCCATGTGGAAGTGGTAAGTTGGCTTGTTAAGTTAAGAATAAATAAATAAAGCTTCTAAGAAAGTTTAGAAGAAATAAATGCATGGCAGGGCTGCACGGTGGTCTAGTGGTTAGCATGTTGGCCACAGTCAGGAGATCGGGAAGATCTGGGTTCGAATCTCCGTTGGGCATCTCTGTGTGGAGTTTGCATGTTCTCCGGTTTCCTCCCACATTCCCAAAACATGCATGTTAGGTTAATTGGCCACTCTCAATTGTTTGAATGTGAGAGTGGATGAATGATTGTCTGTATGTGTGATTGATTGGCAACCCCGCCTCTCGCACAAAGTCAGCTGGGATAGGCTCCTGCCTACCCGCGAGGCCGAAGGGGGCGGCCGTGATTCTAGTGAGGATAAATAAGCGCCATACAAGATGGATGGATGGATGGAAATTGTAGGCTAACTGGTTAGCTCGCTAGCTTGTTAGCTAGCGGCCGTCTCAAGTCCCTGCAGCATAAGTTACAATGTGGTGTAAACAAAGAATAATAGGAGTATAAAGGTGACTATAGGGGTGTTATTTAATGTCTACAGGGCTCTAATAATGTTAAAAACTCTATTTAAAAAGTCAAAACAGGTGTTCTATGCTATAAGTACAAAAATATTGCAGTCTGGAACCAATTAACCACTATAAACAAGGGACGACTGTCTATATACAAAAATGTATATTGATACAAAACATTGGAAACATCGGTATAGGTATCTGTAGTCAACCTCCTGAGGTTTTTTTAAAGTACATCTCTGCAGGTTCTTTAAAATGTAGATACACACCATTTGGTTTGAAGGTCACGTGTGTTTCATTTGCCGTACTGTTGTTTAGAACAAACTCAACAGCAATTTTAATGCTGGCTGAGCAGTTTGCTCTTTACCGCTATTACAACATTGGTTCTGTTGCTCGTGTTGTACAATATACCCATTTATCAACGACCAAGTGGTCAAAGACAGCTAACATTTTCCTTTCCACACTTTTGCACACTCCAATCATAAATAAAAGATATAAATTAAGTTGTTATATACAGTATAATGGGTTTTCACATATCGGAACTCACCAATAGCCCCTCTTCCTCGTCCCCGCCCCCTTCGGCCTCGCTCTGCGCCCCGGCTTGCCAGTCCTGCTTTTCCTCCATCCAAGCCATTCTCCTGACCCCGAACTGCAGAAAAGAACAGACATGTGAGCCAAAGAACAGTTTCTCATCTAAACTTAATGAAAAACGAAACAAAAAGACGTACACTCTCGGCCTCTGGTAGCCCAGCGGCCTCTGCGAGGAGGTCCGCCTCGACGACGTGCTGCATCCTTCTCTCTTTCTTTCTCCCGGTTCTCTTTCCCTTCCTCTCCGACCTCTGGCTGGCTGGTCTCCTTCTGGCCCGACACGCCTTTCTTTTTGCCCACCATTTCCCACGAGTCCTGCGCAGACATCAAATACGCTGTCAGTACTGGTGTCCTGATTATGTAAAGCAACTTGACTTTCTTTGCTTTGCGCACGGACATCAACATCCACCCAATATTGCATTTGCATTGCATCTCAACTACTACGAAATGTACATCCATCAGAGACTCACAGTGTCTGGGCTACCCTCTAGTAACACGTTAATGGCTCTGTTGACATCCCCGTTGCAGTCGTGCAGTGCGATCATTGCGTCATCCTGATCCTTGCCTGTGATGTCAATCAGCTGGAAAAGGCAACAAAAAAATGTGTTCGTAGTAAGAAGGATTACATAAAAAACTACAGCACAGCTTTGCATGGAGCTTTGTGGAGCAGGACAAGGCTTTATGTCTCGTCACCTATTGTTCTAAATGGCTTATAACCAGGAAGGATCCACTGTCATTGGAGTTCGCTACTTTTTATCAGGTTACTATATGATTGTAGACACGTGCTCCAGAGTACTGTAGGTATAGCCCTGCAGAGGTCTTTCTAATTCACAAGGTAAATGCATGGATGTCTGTGTATGACAATCAATAAGAATGCTCCTCCCACTACTTACTAATGAAATAAACAGAAATTACCAGGACTCAAAATAATCCACAAAAAAAAAAGTCAGCAAAGTTGCAGTAATGCATTGTTGTGTTGCAAAGTGATGGCAGAAGTCAACATGCAGAGTTGTGGGCCATCTTTCTTAATGAATATACAATGTGAACAAAACTCTCCACAAATAATCCACAATTCAAAGCACATAGGCCCCCTTGAACAGAAGCAAATAAAACACCTCAAAACAAGGAAAGTCAGGAAAGTTGCAGTAAGGCAGTGTTGTGATATAAAATGATGGTGGGCCATCATAATGAATATACAATGTGAATTTACTGTTTTCATTACAATTCATAATAAGGTAGCAACTCATCATCAGTTCACTGTATGTTGCGTAATAGAAATCATCAGAACGACTATAAATCAAAGCGCATGAGTCTGCTAGGTAGACGTGTTGTATGATAAATGCAATCGCTCCCCCAACGGTTACTATCGAGGACTGCTACCTTGAATACAACTAAAAATAATCCAAAAAGTCAGCAAAGTTGCATTCTTACGTAATGAAGTGATGCCACAAGTAAAAATGCACAGTATGCCATTTTTAGACTGAACAGGGCAGCCAGACGCCAATCAGACTGAACTATGGCATTGCTACTATGAATGATAATAAACCTAACATGGAAGTGGCAGTGTGCTCGGCATTATTGGAAGCGCACATTAAATACTTTACACTTTAACCCTGCAATCCAACCTACCTCAGTGGTCCCAGCGTCAGCGGGTGACGTGCGGTTGTTCCCCCACCCCCAATCGGAGTTGAACAGCTGCAGCGTGTGTTAATATCCACGCAGAAGCTGTGGTAATTCTACATTTCATCAAAGTTACCAGATTGTGTGCCCGACATGAAGGCATGATGTGGCGACTATAACGTCATAACACACCTCATATGTATAGGAGATCCGTGTTGACAATTTAGCAGCATGGTTGCTATATTTAGCAATTTAGCAAGTAGTGGTGCGCATTAAAAGTGAAAGGCAGGAAGTGTTTCTTGCATCATGCATTTATTCGGTAATTAAATACAAGCGGTCCACAAAGGTCGAGTATCCGCTGCGCAGGATCTCCACCTGTGACTGTGAAGCAGACACACTCCTATGCACCTGCCTTCCTGGTGAAACACACATGGGTGTCCAAGTGTGGGCCGGTGGCCATCTGTGGAACGTGGCTCATTGCCGAAATAAAAATAACAAACAGTGCAAATTGCCTGTGAGAAAATACATGTCACAAACGCAAATTCCGCCACTTTACAAAGTGAAAGATAACATATTAAAAGGAAATATTGTATTATTATGGTATTTTATCATTTATTATTATATTTTATCGTGACGGCCGAACGGTGACCGAGTGATTACCATGATGGCCACACAGTCAGGAGATCGGGACGACCTGGGTTCGAATCTCCGCTGTGTGGAGTTTGCATGTTCTCCCCGTGCGTGTGTGGGTGGGTTTTCTCCGGGTACTCTGGGGTTTCCTCCCACATTCCAAAAACATGCATGTTAGGTTAATTGGCGACTCTAAATTGTCCATAGGTATGAACGTGAGCATGATTGATTTTATGTGCCCAGCGACAGGCTGGTGACCGGTCCAGGATGTACCCCGCCTCTCGCCTGAAGTCAGCTGGGATAAGCTACAGCATGCCTCCGCGATCCTAATGAGGATAAGCGGCATAGAAAATGGATGGATGGATATTATCATGACAGTGGTTTGACGGTTGGTTTTGTGACTCGGTTAAATAAAAGAAGTTTGTTTGTCCAGTCATAGTTTTTCATTGTATTTAAAAGTAATGTTAAAATCTCGTCTCGTCTTGTCCTCGTGGACCCCATCTCGTCTGGTCTCCCAAGGTCTACTCTATTCCGTTGTATACATGTATCAATGTGTTTTTTGAAAGGCCCGCCTATCAAAACAGAAAGTGCCGTTTTGATTATTTTGCCCAAAAAGAGAGGAAGCAAACAAACTTTGCTTGTCTCACCTGTTTGACCTTCTCCTCAAAGTCTGCATCGTTGTGGTCGGAAATCATCTGCGCAAGTCGGATCTGCTCTGCGGTGGCCTGTCCAGAAAGACACGTTTAAAAAATAAATAAATAAAAAATAATAATCATTTTCCCTTGAACATCAAAATATCCGCCTGGGTCTTGCTTCTTGTTGTTTGTTTTGTCTTGGGTGACAACAATATGCTAGATTATTTTTCATACAATGTAATTTGCAATGAACAACAGTATTTAGTTTTTGCATCAATCATCTGAAAAATCCATGAAAAAGTAGTAGTGGTGTTAAGTCCTCACGTCCGCCAAAGAAGACAGTGAAAGACGTTGTTGTTACTCTATGCTACCAAAACTACGGCAGCCATACGTCTGCCATTTTTCGCCAAGACATATCTTTCATTTCGTTCGACAAATCCTAATACATCGCATATCACTGGAAAGCCCAGGATGTCCTCTGCACAGCACAACAGAAATAAGGCCTGTGAAACATGTGTCCCTTAAAGAGGACAAAAAACGCATTGCTTTGTCTGAGGAGGATATGGTATTTGAGCAAACTGGAGGGGGGGGCAGGTTACCTGTGGCCTTTGCTTGTGCTGTGTCTGGCCTTGTGTTTGGCCCTGTGTCTGTTCCCAGCTGCCCCGGGCCCGGTTTCCGCCCATGGACGTCATCATTTACAGTATATACAAATAAAGGGTATTTACAAGGAATCACACCTAAGGAGAAAGAGACAGGGAAGTAGTTATTGGTGGTGATCTCATCATGTTCCTGTAAGTGACTGCAGTACAAGATGATAACATGTTGACTTTATGTTTTAGGAAGGTAATGTAAAAGAGGTGTGGAGCCAGGACGTGTCAAGGTACAACAAGTGTTGCACGGTGCAACGACGTGTTTACCATTTTTGAAAACATCACTGTCAAACTGAAAGTATGAACTGTGGAAAACCAGCTCAGATGTCCTGGATAGCCACATTGTTGTGCAGCACAACTCTTCACCTTGTTATCGAAAAGCTTAATCTGGCACACGTTACGTAAATGAACCGACACACAGTGGCCTGTGAAACATCCCTCCCCGACCCCCCACCCCCAATTTGACTCACCATACGGACAATTTGTCGGTTACGACTTTAAAAGGTAGGGGGGTTGACAAAAAAAGGTATCAAGCTAGTGAAGTGTCGGTGGGCTTCCGCTTCTTGAGGCAACACCTCATGGCGACGAGGCTAACTTCCAGCTAGCTAGCTGTCTCGCAAGCTAACAGGCTAGTGTCGATTAACGTACTCACAAACCGCTCAATTAGCACCGGAAATTGCTTATTAGCTGTAAATGTACATAAATATTTGGTTCATTCCGAGCGGTGATGCGTTCGTGTTGACTGCAGGACCCTAATAAAACGTCAATTTCCCCACTAGGCTAACGACTTAGCCGTGATACGCTAACAAACTAACAAGCTACCAGCTAAGGCGAGGCTAACTAGTTAGCAGCTTTGTTGACGTGATAACATCACTCTTCCAACAGTCGTAGTCGCCGTTAATAAATACATTACATGTAAAACGATATAAATGAAAGCTAAAACAACGACAACAAACAGGCCCCACTGCAAAAGATAAATACTGACCAGTAAACCGGCTCAATACCAAACAGTGACACCCCACCGGTGAACAAGTGGTCTCTTTGTCGAGCTGAGATTTATGAAAACGGTCAGAATCCCCCGCTAAAAATGTCACAACAATGAGGCAGACACTCAGGGTGCGAATTTACCTGTTTCTTCTTTCCACTCTGACACCACCACCACTAATGGAGAGCTGTGTCACATGGTCTGCGGAGCGGCAATGTGTGTGTGTGTGTGTGTGTGTGTGTGTGTGTGCGCGCGCGTGCGCGCGCGCGTGAAAGTAGACCAACAAACATGTGATCATCACTAACTACAGTAATAAAGCTTTCGTTTTTATTTATTTTTACAAAATTTTACCGACGGAACGGTGACATGTCACTGCGACGGACGCGCAACAAAGATAAGGACGAGACACGCCAACAACAACACAACATTTTACTATGGAAACGTAAAATGCTACACTGGAGCATGTGCACATCCATAAAACAGTCGTGTACTGTGTGGATTTGTAAAATGTAGTCAATATTGATACTAAAAACCCGTTCTGGTTTGTTGATTGTTGTTTTCCCCCCAAAATTGTCCCACAGGAATATAATGGAGGGAGGGACTAACTGTTCCAATATGTTGCTGACGCCATCGCCAATAAACCTTCACCAAAGATGCAGGCGACTAAGTACCCTCGCTGCCGTACAATACAGAAAAGTGAACTGCTCTTAAAATAAAACTAAATAAAACTCAAATAAAGTAAGACTACTGGAGTACGTTGCATTACTGTCATCTGGCAATGTTTGACATTATTTTCCCACCTGTCATACAAATATAAGAGCCTTTAAGTACAGGTATATATACTATTATAACTACAGTAATACTAGGAAGATATTGGTAGAGTGATGCTGTCACCTGGTAGTGTATTATAGTTCATGCCGGAATTATGTTTCCTATGTTGTAGTATGCTCCATTTCTGGTTTGATGATTTTCATGTTCACGAAAAATTCCAAAGAAAAGGCCAAACGCACTTGTAGAATTAATCATTTCTGTGCTCACTGAGCTCAAGTCGATTTAAATATTTAGTGGTCATACATGTGCAAAGATATGTTGACCACCATTATAATAAAATAAAATAAAACTACAATCAAGTAAAACTCAAGTAAAAATGTTGATGTGATAATATCACATGGTGGTTTTCTAGCTCAAGGTACTGTTGGTATTAATTACACGTGTATTTAGTAAGCGCCATTTTTATTTTTATGGTTATCAGTACACTTTTTGTCCTCTCTGGTGGCCTTCTGTGTTGGCACACTTGTGGTGTAAATCCAATTCTATACTCAACAAGTGGAATTTTATGGTTTAAACTAAGATTTGCAACGTCCGAGGCATTTGACAGAAAAGATATCTCACAAGCATCAATGTAAAGATGTACGCACACAATATTTAACAGCATTGCCGTAATACACAGCAGTTCATTTCACAGGATCACTTTTGGGCAAAACAAAGCCTTACAATGCATAGTTCCTTATTTCTGGTTGCCCTTCCCTCGCTATCGTTACGGTAATTGAGAGCGTCGCAAACCCAGAAAACAGGCAACCATTGCTAGGAAGCTAGTTTCGCCAAGTGCGTGTACCTAAACAGAAGTAGCATGATATGTTGTTACAACATAGCTACGACGTGGTGTTTTCAATAATAATATAACTCAAAATACTTAAGGTTAGCGTTCGAAGGCTATTATCGGTTCGAAGAACATGGTAGCACCTAAGCTAATGTAGCAATAGCCCGCTTGTAGGTCAACATTGCACTTGGTGTAAAGATGGGGGAATCCTTATCAGGGGTTAATGTAGTGCTGGTGATGGCGTACGGCAGCTTGGTGAGACAAATACACCTTACTCGCTGCACTATTCATAATGTTGCTCATGTAAGTGTTTTGTTGACAGGTGTTCGTCCTGCTGTTCATCTTCGTTAAAAGGCAAATTATGCGTTTTGCAATGAGATCCCGCCGCGGCCCGCACGCACCGATTGGCCACAATGCGCCAAAGGTAAGAAAGGCACGCTTGAAATGCTTTGTACTCATACAGGTATACTGTATAACGTTATTAATAACAGGGTTTGCGTGAGGGGATCGACTCCAGCTTGTCCAAAGTTCATGAGATACGGTTTGAACCTCGCCTCCTTTTAGAAGAAGACGCTAGGCTGAGGCATGGATCACAAATGAGTGAGTAAAAAAACAATACTCCTGCATGCATTAGAGCTGAGCAGATCCAAAATGTGTAGTATTCCCACCACCTCCTAGTACATGACTTGTGCTTGATTGTTATCTTGAAGGTTGCTATAACTACCTATATCGAATGAAAGCCCTGGATGCCATTCGTGACTCAGGTAAGAGATGCACTGACTGTTTTTCATCTTCATCCATCCATTAATTCTCTCTCTGTTAATCCACAGGAATTCCACTGCAGGACATATGCAGCACTCCCACTGCCTTCACGGGGAGGAACTTCCGGAATTGGCTGCTGGAGCTTCGTAATTCGCATTCTCTGATCAAGAGCAGCCGGAGTGCACTGATAGAACGGCTCCTGGAGGGCTACGACACTGCCCGCCATGGCACCGGGGTGTGTATTGTACACCAGCGTAGATGCATGCATGAAAACTGGATGCTGCAGTGAACTATTATTGTTTCAGGTGTTTGGAGAAGCGGAATTTCTTGAATACCAGCAGGCGCTTAATGAATTAGCTGATGTGTAAGTACGACTTATGTTCTGTTGCTTTATGTGCACCCTTCAAGAAATGAAGCAAAATTGTCGTCCCTCTTCAGTGTGAAGGCCTACTCCAGCAGCACCAGCCTGGACCAGCACCACCAGTCAGCAGCCAAAGACCTGACAGGCTCCCCGGCCCGAAACACCCCTTCCACCATCCAGGTCACCTACCTGCCCTCTGCCGGGCCACGCAGCAAGAGACCCAAACACTTCCTGGAGCTGAAGAGTTTCAAGGACAACTACAACACGCTGGAGAGCACTTTGTGATGCACGTTTTCTTGACTTTTACAATGCAACAATGCTAGGTGAGTGCTTGTGGACAATAATTGTTGCTAAGTTGTCCCGGGGGACACATTTTCAGAACACCAAGGAAGAGCCGGACTTCTTTCACTGTTCTCATTTTGTATATTATGTCAATATGTACATAAAAATGAAAACAGAATCAGTTTGTTTCTTCTATTTTGACAGTTTTGAAGGACTTGCTGCAAAAACACTTGTCAGAGATCCTCTATATAACAGAGTTCTCTGCTGTTTTTAAGGATCTGATGCATAAACATTAGTCAAAAATCCTCTATTTAACAGCGTTCTGCTGTTTTTAAGGACCTACTGCGAAAACTCTCGCCCAAGATCTTCTGTATAACGGGAGCTCTGCTATTTTTAAGGATCTGCTGCGAAAACACTAGTCAAAGATCCTCTTTTTAACAGCAAAAACCCTGCAGCTTTTAAACACACCAGTCAAAGATGCTCTATATGTGGAGCATTCCACTGTTCAGGACCTACTGCAAAATCTTGTCAAAGATCTTCTATGTAACAGGAGCTCTCTGCTGTTTTGAAGGATCCGCTGCAAAAACACCAGTCAAAAGATCCTCTGTGAGGAGCATTCTGCTGTTGTTAAGGACCTACTGCAAAATTCTTGTCAAAGATCATCTAAACAACAGGAACTCTCTGCTGTTTTTAAGGACCTGCTGCAAAAACGCTAGTCAAAGATCCTCTAAACGACAGGGACGCTCTGTGGTTTTAAAAGACTTGATATTTAGTCAAATTTCATTGCGTTGCGTGCCATGTCATGTGTCTTTCAGCCCACTAGATGGCAGTGCAAAGTAGCTTGAAGGCATACGTCTACTAGAATAAAGCGCGGTCTTTTAAATACACTTTATTCATTCATTTGACACAACACACAAATAAACGGACACACTGAACTGCACTATCTACATAGTTCACATTAAATACCACAACACTCTGGATTACGGTGGTAATGGTGTCAAATATTCGGTCATTAAATATGCATTAGTAGAAACTTGATTCAGTGTGGACAAATTAGAAGAATGGTAACCAACCAAGTAACTAAATAAATATTTTTCTACATAAATGATAAAAAAAAAAAGAGTGTAAGAGCATCACGATTTCTTTTATAGGTGCTTGTTAGACTATAATGGCCTCTGTTAGCAATGAGATGCAAAGCACTGAGGAGATTGCCCTTTGAATCTTTAGGATTCCAGTCCTGTAGGCAGTCGGAAGCACTTAACATTTTTAGATTTTTACAGAAAAATGAATTCTCCGATGAGATTCTGCACTCGAAGACTATTTCACACTAGTTACAGATATTTATTGAACGTGTATTTACACATTTTGACTCCTTGGCCGTTCACGATTTGATCTCAATGACTTTGATGAAGGGGAGGGACTTGTTGCTGTGCGTTGATGGCGTGAGAGGTTTGCTGTTCAGAAGGGAGGAAGGGAAGAAACGTGATCATCTTGTTGTGAACATGAGAAGCTTTGAATACGGAGGAGAACTGGAGCGCACCTGTAAATGATCACTGGCTTGCTCTCAGCACATTTGAGAGGCGGAGGATCCTGGCCCGACAGGAAGTAGTCCATGTGGTCATGCATTTCTCTGTTCTGGAGACAGAAACGTTGCATTTGGAGGGTTTACGTGTACTCAGGCAGGTAAGGCGAATTAAAGGCCCCCTATAATAATACTACTGTATAATATAGCACAAAGTATGTTAGTCATAATAATAATAATAACAATAATGACCCCTGACCTCGGCTTCCAGAAAGGCCACCTTCTCCTCCAGATCCTTGATGACTCGATCTCTCTCTTGGAGAACAGTGCGAGAGTTCTGCAGCTGGGGGAGGGAGGGACCAAAGAAAGAAACATGACAGGAGCACATGGATTATTCATGCTGCCATTGTTCCGTTTCGCTGCTCTAGAATCAATAATCATTTCCTGTCTAATGGCTTCCTGTGCTGCTGCAGACACTGCTGTGATGTGCGAGTACCTGCTCAATCATGTGTCTCACTTTCCTCTGTTGGCTCTTCAACATGTCGTCCAGGTGATGGATCTTCTCCTTCAGGGCGGCAACCTCTTTTTCCAGGTCATTACACCTGCAAACACCTGTTCATTAGTGAGTGTATCGGGGGTGGCCAAAGTGCGGCCCGGGCAGCTTGTTTTTTAAAAGAAAAAAAATACATTTATAATATCTAAACGACCCCCACGCATCCTTGGATTTGTGAAAGTTTTAACACCTCTGCTGTTCACAAAACCATTCCTAGCCTCACCTCTGCTCCTTCTCCTCCCCTCCTTCTCCCTTGTCTGCTTTAAGCCGCAGCAGCTCGGCCTCATCGGCTGCCATCTTGTCCTGCAGGTCGCCACTCTCCGCCTCCATGTTTGCCAGCAGCCTCTGCAGCTCCTCCACCCGCCGCCCCCTCTTCTCGGCCTCTTCCTCCGCCTTCTGGAGACGCCCAGACTGCGCCGCGAGACGGACGCGGTGGTCTTCGGAGTCCATCTGCCAGGGAATCACATCAGGTTAGCTGGAGCCTATCCCAGCTGCCTAGGCGCCCAGCCCAGGTGCTTTTGTCCTCACAGGTATTTAAAGTAAACCTGTTTTGAAGGAAGTCCCGCCTTCCTAATGATAGTATTCGAAACAAGGGCGACATTTCACATGCTTGTTCACACCATTAGTGACACACTAGCTTGACACTTACGCTATACTGTTATTATAACAACACAACGGGACAAATACAAATAAAACAGCGAGCACGTGCATGTGCAACACACCTGCAGTCTCTCTCTCTCCTCTCGGTGGCGGCTCTCCATGTCCTTCATTTGCGCGTAAAGCCGCTTGGTTTCCTCGCGCAGGCTCTGCACCTGATTATCATCCACCACCTGAGGTCGCAGATAACAGCGTCCATTAGTGCGCACAGGTAAGAAGGTGATGTGACGCAACAAGAAGGGGAACCTGTATGTTGGCGACCCCTGATGTCAACATGACCAAAACAGAAACGTACCGCTTACATGTGACTTTGGCCAGAGACATAAGGAGACTGGGCAATCATAAAAGGATTTTCGGTTTTCCTCCATTTATGCATTTTGTTACTTGCTGTGGTTAATACTGCCATGCTTTTACTTTGAAGCTTACTTTGCTTTGAAATAGGGGCGCACGATAATTATCGGGCTGATATGAGGCAAAAAGGTTGCTGGAGACTTCTGTGGCGGCACACCGGCTGCTCGGAGTGTGCGCCCGAATACAGTGCACCTTGCTGGGCCACGCCAGGTGGCTCCCTTCTGCTCAATACTCTAGTTCTCCTGATCGTAGTGATGTGGTAGTAGTATCATGATATTTGATTAGGACAAATCAACAGGTACATTTGGTCAAATCCTAATTTGTTCCAGCCCTTCTTACCTCCAGGTGAGCACAAACTACAGTTCAATCTAAATTAGAAAAAAAAAAATGTATCAAGTTGATATGCATCTCTACTTTGAACAGGAAGTCACACTGTGCATATTTAAATGCGACGCAAGTAGACAGTGGTTGCTGCTGTCGTCTGACGTTGCTTAGCGATAATGAAGAAGTTGACAATAGTACAAAATGTCAACATGAACGGACCGATTTTTCACAGAAATGACACGGAAGTGCGGAATAACGTGCTGGAAATAAGATGCGTGTTCGTGTTGACGTGAGAAGCAGCAGCTCCCGTCTTCTCGCCGCTATGAAAGTCATCTGAGAAGCAGAGCATCCTGCCTCGGAATGGAAGAACAAGCTGAGGGGTGATTAGCTTACGTCAGCGTTGCCCGTGTGGTCGTGAATGCTGTTGCCGTTGGTGACGGCTGCTCGGTGGTTGGGGGTGTTCACTCTTTGGCCATTGCTGGGGTACTGAAGAAAACGGAGAAAAGATTTAAGCCTATTTTTGTCACATTTATTCAAGGTAACGTTGGTTACTTGAGTGGAAAAGCGCTCAAAAACAGAACCATGTGACTTCTACTAGTCAACCAAAGGCATATAGAGGATCTTTGACTGGTGTTTTTGCAGTAGGTCCTTAAAAAACGCATACCGCTCCTGTCACATTGAGGATCTTTGACTAGCATTTTTGCAGTGGGTTCTGAGAAACGGCACAGCACTCCTGTCATATAGAGGATCTTTGAGCGGCATTTTTGCAATATGTCTTTAAAAATGACAGTCCTGTCATATAGAGGATCTTTGGAAAGCATTTTTACAGTAGGTCCTGGCATATAGAGGATCTATGACTAGCATTTTTGCATTAGATCCCTAAAAACAGCACAGCGCACCTGCCTTAGAGAGGATCTTTGACTAGCACTTTTGCAGTCGGTCCCTAAAAACAACCAAGCGTTCCTTTCATATTGAGCAGGAGTGTCAAACTCAGTCACACAAGGGGGCCAAAACCCGAAGCCTACTTTAGGTTGTGGGCCGAACTGGACATTACCCCCCACCCACATGGGGTGGAAATGTGTATACGTATATACTGTATATGATCTACTTGTAAGTAGACTGTTATACTGTAAGTGTGAGGATGATGAAAGCAGTGCATTTACCTTCTTCATGTTACTGTTTTGTCTTGCTGCCATCTGCTCTCTCAGCGTCTTCAGACAGTACCTCACCTAACAGGTAAAAAATACACACAGTACAGTGCTTCATGTACCGGATGAGTAAAAATATTTTAAAAACTACAAATGTTATTTATCCGGCAAATAAAGTGAAGCTAAATTCTAAATAGTCCTTTTACCACACATAAAAAAACCCAAAATGTACTATTTTTGTATGAAAAACATTTTTATGGTCATAAATGCAAAGAAGTACAATTTGACATTTTAACCAAGAAAGAAGCACTTTTTTTTTGCAAAGCAATACATGGCTAAGAATGGTGATTGTATTTGAGCATTAAACACAAAGAGGCTGACAGATCTTGTGCATGTATTGCAGACACACGACACATAGAATTCTAAACAACTGCATGTTTTTACACTTATAATGGAGGCCAAGTCTCGCTCCGCTAAAAACAACTTTGACCTTGCCGTCGGGCGCTGACTGACCTCCTGGATCTGCGACACCTCGTCTGTCAGCATCCTGACGCTCTCCGTCGTCCCGGGACGGTTGTCGAGGTAAACCTGCGAGACACCACGCCGCCCCGTCATCAACGACTCCACTTTAAAAAAAAAAAAAAAAGGAGCGAACATACTTTGATCACTTCCACTTTTTCCTCCTCGGGAGTTTCTTCCAGCTCGTCCGGTTTCTGCGGCAGCACGACTGCAACGCTGCTCTCCTGCAGTCAGCCAGCGAACACATTTAGCAAACAAAAATAAACAAATCATGACGTGTGTGTGTGTGTGTGTGTGTGTGTGTGTGTGTTTCTTCTTGCCTTGCAGTGCCACTCTGAGGTGTTGCTGCGGTGATCTTGCAGGGTGAGTCTAGGCCGCCTGCATGTGTCCTGCAATGAGAGGACGACGGCCAGATGAGCGGAAGCAAAGAGCACTGAGACGCAACAAGGCCGAGCCGCGGGGGAAAAGGCAGAGGGGCGGAGCTGAGAGGGAGAGGACGCATTTTTGCCCTAAAAGTTCCCGCCACTGAGGTTTAGGCATGCCTAACAGTTAGAGGGCAGCGCTTAGCAACACACAATGAGGGCGCATTTCTTTCCACTTGGAGCAGAGTCACAAGTCACTGGAGGAAGCCCACCCACGCCTTGGCGACCACACGGTGTTTACAACAACACGCAACAAAACTAAATGTATTTGGATTTCAGTCGCAATATTCGCCTCTTAGGTTGCACAAAACGTCAAAGAACGTTGATGGAAGTGGCAACGCTGTGGCTGTGTCCCAATACTTTTGAGTGATTTGATGTTTTCTGTTTGGTTAGCTTCTTTTTACACTTGCTTCATCTCACACACACACACACACACACACACACACACACAGTTTTCAGACAAAGTGTTCAGTGCAGGGGTGTCCAAAGTGTGGCCCGGGGGCCATTTTTATTTTTTTTTGGCTCGGGCACATTGTAAAATTATAATTTAACAAGAAAACTAAAAAAATAAAAATAAAAATAACATCCCAAAACAGCAGCAGCAAAAACTGAAAAATTACCAGTACGGTAATTTTACAAAAATAAAGTTAAAATATGAAGAGAAAAAAGTTGTAATCTAACAAGAAAAATGCTTAATTTTACAAGAATAATGTAATATAATGATGAAAAATGTCATTTTAGTAGCATAAAGTTGAAATATTCAAGAAAAAATATGTTATTTGTTAAAGTCATAATATTAGGAGAAACAACAAATAAACTTGTAATTTTTGGAAAATAAGGTTATGGAAAAAGTGATGTGAAAAAAGTCAAAATATTATGGGAATAAAGTCAGAATCACGTGTTGAAATAGTTGGGGGAAAAAACCCCAGCAGAAATGGTAAAGGCTGCTGTAATTTTCCGAGAATAAAGTCAAAATATTACGAGAATAAACTTGTAATATTATGAGGGAAAAAACAATGACATTTTAGAAGCATAGAGTTTAATTTTATTTGAAGTCATAATATTATGACACCCCCTCCTAAAAAAAAAAATCAAATAAATAAATAAAGTTGACATTTTTGGAAAATTTGGTTGGGCAAAAAGTTATAATATGAAAATAAAGTCAAAATATCACAAAAATAAACACAAAAAAGCAAAGCGGCCCTCGCATCCTTTCATTTTCCAGTACATGGCACTCGCCGGAAAAAGTTTGGACACCCCTGGTGTAGTGCAAAAGAAACGAAGCCCTAAATGAAGACGCCGAAGCGCTAAAAGTCTGTCACTCAAGTGTAAAAAGAAGTTAACCAGTGTAAGTGGAAAGACGCCAAAGGGATGAAATTCTGTCACTGGAGTGTAAAAAGAGGTTAACCAGTGTAAGTGGAAAGATGCCAAAGCAATAAAAGGATGTCACTCAAGTCTAAAAAGAAGTGAAGCGGTGTCAAACATAAAAGAGGCCTTTTCCTGTACTTTGTCAACAGCTGGAATAAAGTATCGGGACACAGCTGCAGTCACAGTTTGACTCTGGAACAGATCATTTCTAGGAGCATTATTGGGGAAATATGGGGAAAGTACCTGTTGTGTTGGAGTCAACTGCAGGTGAGCACGACATGCAAAAAGGAAAAACTACGCTGCTGCGCCTTTGCCGAAGCGCTGCTGCAGCCCGCAGGCATGTAGATGTTTGTGCATGAAAAGGCAAAAGATGACACAAAAATCTTCAAACTAAATGTCCTGTGGCTCACTAAATATTTAAGCGACGTATTTACACAGCAACACACACACACACACACCAACACACACAATGGCACAATGAACGAGCGTAATCCTCTCGGGGGAACACCCACCAATGTCATAATGCCAGGGAAGACTTCACGTAAGTCGCATTTGTGCAAAGAAAACACGCCGTTGGACCTGTTATGTAAGGCGTCTGGCTTTGTGCTGCGTCTACTGTGTGTGCGAAGCCGGCCTCCGTGCGGCCTGCGCTTCCCGATAAAGCAAGTGTTTGCAGTGCGGTGCGAGTCAATAGGTCAGCTGAGGCCAACAGGCTACGTGAGCGAGCTTATCAGGGGACGGACGCTAATTAAAAAGCGCATATTTCCTAGCTGAGTGTGTGTGATCATTAGCAGCCTTAACGATAATTCCATGGGCGTTAGCCAAATAAGTAATCGTGCCAAAGACACACGCACAAATATTCTGCTTGGGCTGCAAGTGATGTGTATTTGTAGTAACAACAAGCTTATAATGACTCACAACACTAAACAAACGTGTGGGCAGCTGACGCTGCAATAGCAGTGTGTGTTTACACGTTTTCCCAGGCCAAGTGTCACCCAGTCCATAAAGTGCAAGAGCTCGGTCTTAAATCATGCAGCACACGTCAGTTCCTGGAAAGAAGTGCAGAAAAGCAGAGGTTTCGTGCCGCTCGGGGGACCCTTTGCACGGCAACACACTAAATAACTCCCGCTGGAACGCCTTCAATTGCGGCCTTTTGTGACACATTCTCCGCATGCCACCGCGCGTTGTTAAGTTGAAATGTGGCTGCAAAGGTGGGTGTTGCGTTTGCTCCTTAGTCAATGCACGCTATCTCACAAACGTGAGTACGGTACACGTTTTGCATTTCAGCAGCTACACACTGAATATTGGAATATTGGAGAACCCAAGGTGGAACTGTGCTCGGTTCGCCGAGGTAGGTCTTTAGCTCCCCTGAAAAAACAACAAATCTTCCCATTGCTGCCTGACTCACAATTCTTAAATCCGAAAAAACACTTTCTGGCTGCGGTTTTCAAGGAAAACATATACAGTGTATGTATATGTATATATTATATATAATATATTATATATAAAAAAATGCATATCAGTTGTGATATGCTGTAGGTGAAAAAGTGTATTATTAGTAGGAACTTAGGTCGTTCCTCTTTTTTCCCCCCATTTTTGCTGTTTTTTTGTTTAAATTCTCCAAATATTTTACATTTCTTCTCAAATAATCTTTGTAAATTTCTTCTTGTAATATTTGGACCCCCCCCCTCATAATATTCTGACTTTTCAAAAATGACTATTGTGTTTTGTTTCTCATAATTTTACAACATTAAAAAAATGTTTAATATTTCGACTCCATGTTACTGAAAATACATGATTTGTCCATTATAAGTTAAATCTAGTAAAAATGAGAAAATTATTTTATATTTCAACTCTATGCGACTAAAATGTCATTATTTTTTCCCCTCATATTATGACAAGTTTATTCTCGTAAGATTGGACTTTTTTTTCTCTTAATATTTTGACTTTATTCTCATAAAATTACAGCAGCTTTTACCATTTCTGCAGATATTTTTTCCCCAACTATTTCAACATGTGATTCTGACTTTATTCCCATAATATTTGACTTTATTCACATCACTTTTTCCATAACCTTATTTTCCAAAAATTACAACTTTATTTGTTATTTCTCGTAATATTATGACTTTAACAAATAACATATTTTTTCTTGAATATTTCAACTTAATGCCACTAAAATGACATTTTTCATCATAATATTACATTATTCTTGTAAAATTAAGCATTTTTCTTGTTAGATTACAACTTTTTTTCTCTTCATATTTTGACTTTATTTTTGTAAAATTAACGTACTGGTAATTTTTCAATTTTTGCTGCTGCTGTTTTGTTTTTTGTTGTTGTTTTTTTTAGTTTTCTTGTTAAATTATATTTTTAGAATGTGGCGCGGGCCAATAAAACCATTGGACACCCCTGTATTACATGTACAGTGACATGGAGCCAAGAAAACATCAGAAATGTTTGGGGGTTTTTTTAACGACCTGTGCACACAATCTCCACCCTTTTCACCTCTTATGTCGCCGCAGAGAATGGTAGCAGCCGGTTCACACACGCACAAAAAAAAGAAAAAGCGGGGTTAAATAGCTGTGCTTGATGGACAGCTATACGAGTGTAAGCGTAATCTGTGAAAACCATCAGCGCTGAGGCGGTGACAGACAGCTCGGTGCTCCAGGGTATGGATGGAAGAAGACGGAGAAGAAGACACGCCCTGGGAGGAGCCCGCTTTACACGGAAACACAATGTTCTGCACGCCTGCTTTGCCTTTGGCTTGAGTGTAAACACGCAGGATGTCGACACACTGGTGTGGAAACAAAAAATGAATCACAAAAGGCGGAGCTGCCTGCTTGCTGCACATCAAGTGTTTGTTATGGGGGGGGGGTTATTATTCTAGAGTTACCAGCTAGATGGGACATTGTTAGCAGGAGCCACTTTGTTGCTGGGAAGCAGGGAAACGCGTAATCGTGGCAGACGACGACGATACGCTGGCATTAGCTTTGTTTGTGATTGATTCAGCTCTACTGAGGCATCTTGTCCAATGACTTGATGTGTTATGGAGTCTCAACAACAGCTACAGACTGTTATCGTTTATGATGTATGATTTCAATTCAATTTCAGCCAATCCTTTGTTTGATTAGAGTAAAAACCAGTTCCAGCAAGACACGACAAGAAGTTGCAAAAACAGGCAAAGTCAAGCTGTCGCCATGCGTCGGGCAAGTACTCAACCGTTTATCGCAGTTCGTTGGTTCCGGACCTTACCAGGATTACTGAATTTATGCTAAGTAGGGTTCCATCCACCCGTTTTCTATACCGCTTCTCCTCATTAGGGTCGCGGGGGTATTCTGGAGTCTATCCCAGCTGACTTCGGGCGACAGGCGGGGTGCACCCTGGACTGGTCGCCAGCCAATGGCAGGGCACATATAGACAAACAACCTTTCACACGCACATTCATACCTATGGACAATTTAGAGTCGCTAATTTACCTAACATGCATGTTTTTGGAATGTGGGAGGAAACCGGATTACCCGGAGAAAACCCACACGCACACGGGGAGAACCCAGGTCTTCCCGATCTCCTGACTGTGAATGTGTGGCCAACATGCTAACCACTAGACGACCGTGCAGCCGCTAAGTAGGATTCCTTCTTTTTAAATGGAATATTTTCATAGTTATGGATGGTGGAGGATCTTCAACATCAGGAAAGGCATGAGCCACGTTTCAATGAGCTACTAGTCGATCGCAGTGAGCGCACTCAGTTTTCAGCACAAGTTGATAAAATAAAGATAAAACTGCGTATTGAACGCTTCCCGACAGATACACGTATTGTTGCACCCCTACTAGTAAACAGGAAAAGCTAACAGAGTCATCAAACGCTCAGGTAGTCCAAGGAAAAGCAATGAAGCAGAAGCAGAAGCCCCTGCTGAAACCAAATAGAACACTGATTACAAATGAAAGACAGGTGCGCTCCCCAGCTCCCTCTCACCAGAGTAAAGGTGATGCATTCAGTCCAAACAGGAAACAGACATAACATAATAAGCCATGACCCAGCACGAAATAAAGGCAGAAAAAAAAGACAACCCAACCAAAAGTCCAAACTACATGACAGCAAGTGAACTAAAAGGCAAGATGAGGCCATTTTGGTTTCGGCTTCCTTTGATATTCGAAGCCAACCTGCCAGGAGGAACGAGATGAAGCAAAGATAAGAAACAAGGCATGGTTGCCCGTGGTTGCCAACACATTAGCTGCTATTTACCAACTTTGACTGACAGGTGACGACTGCATAAATGTGTCAGTGAAAGCCAAAAACAGGAACAAGTTCCAATTAGGTGAGTGAAAGCTGCTAAAAGGAACAAAATCGGGAACCCTGTGGATATCAGTTGGACAGAGAAGGTTTTATTCAGGAGCTGAAACCGGTTTTGTTTGGTGACAACATCACGGCTTGCCTGAAAGCTAAAAATAACCCCAACAAGCTGGGAGGGAAGTGGCGTTTTTGACACGGCCGCTGCGAATGTGGCGAAGGTTCGCAGACCGTAGATCAACATTCGTGACAACATGGGCCCCCCTTCCAACAGGTTTCACGCCGACGTGTCAGGTCTATCCGTCTTTGAGCGCAGAACAAACTGAGGGTTTTATCACCAAGCAAAAACACGCACGCTGGCCTGCTGCGTTCACAAAACAACTTCAAAAAACAAGCTAGCTAACGTCGTTGATGTTCATAACTCAAGCAACAACACAAAAAAACAAACCTTGGACTGTTACATAACGTAAAAAACAAAACAAAAAAAACAAGCGAGCAAATGCATCAACACACCATGGACTACTACGTTTTAATAAACAACTAGCTAACATGAACTCTCTTCCCTGGAAGGGAGTCCTTTTTCTGCTGAATGCTAATAAACAAGCTAATGACAGTCTATCAGTGGAGCAGGGCAGCGATAGTAATCTGCCACTGAAACTGCTCCTCCGTCGAGAGATGATGCCGAGCATTGGGCTAATACAAGTATGCACAAACAATGTTTTTCATGCTATTATTGTGTAAATTGCTGAAAATAAAGCCATAAAACATGATTTTCTTCCCCTGTAGTGTACATGATTACCAAAAGATTTAGTCAAATACATTTCCAAAATACTGGACTTTTACGGAAAAAAAAGCTGATAGACAAAAGAAGCAATGATGCCATGACAATCCTATCATGCTTAAAACCCACTGGGGGCATAACTGCATGCTAAGTAGGGATTGCTATGCTAGGCTGTGATGCCGTTTCAGATGGATGACAGCGTCTCTTTGCATTCACACGCAAGGGAATTGCCGTTGCAGGCCAGTGATGATCATTTCATGGGCAAAGGCGGCACGCAGCACATAAAACTTGCATCTTTTTGGACAAAAACAAAACCGATAAAGTCAAAGTCCATCCTAAACATGCCGTATTTACCTCAGGAGCTGGCAGGGTCCTGATGGAGACGAGTGAGCTGCGATCCAGACAGTGTGCAAGTGTTTTAGTCAGAGCGTGGGAAGCCTTGTTGCCTTACATGGAAGGGTGAGGCTCACCAGCTGCCCAACCCTTTTGTCTGGTGATTGTTCCTCCACAGTCTCACTCACACACACACACACACACACACACACACACACACACACACACGCATGCATTGCCAGTGCAGAAAGGCATTTAGCTGCGAGCCTCCCCTGCAGGACCACACTGGTCAACACATAAAAAGACACTTATTATCCTTGCAGATTCATTCACCCTCCTAAAGTGATGTGTTCATACTCATGCACACATTTGCACACATTTTGCAACGCTCCTTAACTCACCGAGCAGCAGACAACAGTGTGTTGCGGGAATAGCCCATGCTAGGTGACAGAAGCACTGTAAAGAATGCGTTGTGTGTGTTACATAAGCTAGATTAATGAAGCGACTTTATGTAACACACACCTGCAGTGTCAACACACGCGGGCAGAATTTGGCCGCATTGAGCATTCCGCCTGGACTGTTAGCGTAACTCTCTTTAGGTTTAGTAGTGGTAACAAAAAATGACAAAGACAAAAGTGCGAGTGAGCCGTGCCGTCACTTATCAAAGACAAGGGCGTTTTATTCAAATAAACAAGTCAATGAATAAAGTCTTTTGTGAAAAAATGTGAAATAATTGTATTGAAATGTCCGTTAATGAGTTAAACATCTTTATGTATTTGTTTATTTGAGTACCAAAATGATCGTTTCTATTTATTTGATTTAGTGCGTGTTGAATACAGGAAGTGATCAAATGTATTAACAAAGGATGTGAAACGGGGGTAGGATTGAATAAACTTTGCTTCTTCCGACTCGTTTTCGGACGTGTGGATTTGTGAATTGTAACATGAAGCATTGCAATGTAAACCGGATGCATGTTTGGAATAACATTAAACCGTAACCCTAAGCACTTTTTGTAATAATAATCCGATAATGTTTTGAATCAGTTTTGATAATTTGTAGTATCTGTTGAAAACTTGTCCTGTATTTCCCCCCCGCCCCCAAGTGCTCTAACCATTTTTTGTTGAGTTATATGCACAAACGGCAAAAATGGTCCTATCTTGCAATGTTAAAGAATCCTTGACAAAATTCCTGCATCCAGACGGTGATCCGGATCACCTCCAAAATTTAATCACTTCCCTATCCCGTTTCCGACAATTCCGGAAAATGTCACCCACATCCATTCAGAACCTTTCAAGTTATTTGGAACACAAACAAACAAACAAACAAACAAAAGCCGGCTCTGCATAGCGGAAGAAATAGCAATGTTGCTGTAGCTTGGTTAATATGCACGTCACATGACATGAGAATGGAGCGTTGTTGGGGCTTTTTGGAGTTTTTGTCAGAAGGCATGATGTGCATTCCAATGTAGACTGGACGCATGTTTGAAATAACATTAAACCATAACCCTAAGCAGTTTTTGTTCACTTCATGACGTCGCTGCATCAGTCAAACTGACACGTGACATCACAGATCTGATTGGAGAGTAGTTTTACTTTATTGTTGCTTTATTACACACTGCTAACCCATTTTTACACTTAAAATAGGAGCTGTACAGTTAATAAAATGGTTACGACGGCGAGACTTTGAGTCTGGAGCAAATGTATCCACTTTTTCTGGCTACTAAGTATAAACGGTGAAGGGTATGACACAACAGGGTCTGCGCTTTTGGTAACGACAGCTGTTTTATTGACGTCATATCTTAGAAGGCATGTCGACTGTGTGATGTCGAATGTTATGAGTCCAAAATGTGCTGACTTGGAATGCAAAGGGCGATACCTAATTGCGGCCAAAGATCAAAAACAACAAAACACAATAACACACTCACACAACCAACAAAGGGAGGGCTTTTGCCGCTAATGTTTTATCCTAGTCGAGACATGACGAGTTTTGTCTGGGCTCGACAGCGGCACTTCCTCTTCCTGCCGACGACGCATCAATCTTGTCATAAGCAACAAGCAACATACTCATGATTATGATGCCCGGTGCTGACTAAATACCCCTGAAAAGCAGCTGTCAACCTCCATTGCAACTAATTACGCAACACATCTTTGGGATGTTTTGAGATTCCCATCCATCATGCCCTGACTCCCTTCACACACGAGTCATAAAAACATGGCTCCGGGGTATAATAAATTGTCAGAAAGTGGAGAAAACGCAAGTCATCTTGAACACGAAAGTGCTTTAACCCTTAAAGGAAAAAATGTTGCCCATCGTCCACCATCCTTATGTCAGACATGAACACACAAGTCGTTCTCTTTTCTGCGCGTTCTAAAGATGTAAAAACAGACAAAAATAGCCTGCACGTAATGGGACATACCTACCGCATGCCGCGATTAAAACACCTCCAACAAGGTTTTATGGTTTTCTATCCGTGCTGTGAGCATGTAGTAACAGGCACGTTCATGATAACATGGAATACTTACAGTATTTGTCATTTTTAAGCATTACCAGAACCTCCTTCCTGAGCACAATGATTTTACATAGCAACGTGGAAACGAGCGCCTACACCTCAAGCAAGTCCAGTTTTGGTAAAAGACACTTTAGCCTGAAATATACTTATCAAAAATGTATTCTATTTTGACGTTTTTAACCCTTTACGTTTACAAAACTCTGTTTTTTAATCATTAAACACTTAATGCGTTATTTTTTTTTCCCCAACAGTGTCGAATTTCTCACACTCCAGGTGCTCAGGACAAAAAAATGTCATCTTCCCAAAAACTGCTGTAAAAGTGTTACATATTAATACAGTTGAGAGTTTCCCGGCAACAGGAACATACTGTACATACATACATGCTGCTAAAATATTGATCAATGTTCCACAAACATGCTAAAAAAAAGAGTACGCCATTATGCTAAAAGTGGATGAGCTAGTTAAGTTAGCCACATTAGCTTAGCACTGTGACTCACGGCGGTGGTCCTGAGGTTGTCCCACTCTCCGTCGGCCACAGTCTGCATCCCCCCACCGGTCATCTTGGTCTCCTCGGTGCGTGGAAGAGACAAGCGACACACAGGTTGTTAAATGAGACGTTTGGCTCCTCTGGGCAAAAAAAAAAAGGGTAAGGTGAGTCCTGAATGACGTGATGAATGTGTGAAGTGAGTCCAGCCAGGTGCAAGTTGAACCCTGCAGGGTGTTCCTGCTTGCACGCCTCCGCTCATATGAACACAAACACTTTACGACTGTGCTGCCAAGCAACTTCCATGCACGTATTATGACTTGAGTAAACCCAGCTAAGTCTACATAGTCCTGATGTGTTTAGAAACCTTTCTGATGTTATTTCAATAGCAGGATGTTGTTATGTAATGAGTTTGAATGGATTATTTGCTCCACTCCGAACTTGTTGCAAACTATTCAACCATTTATGGATCACTCATACTTGGAAACGGTCACATTTCAACTTTTTGGACGTATGTTTGGAAATTTTTACATTTTACCTCTTAAAATTACGACGGAGGATTTGGGGCCACATCAGGCAAAAAAACATCTGAGATTTAGAAAATAAAAGTCGTAAATTTACGAGAATAAAGTGGTAATATTACGTTTCATCGTGTCGTAAGTGTTCTTCAGGAAGGAAGGAAAGAGCATAGTCCTTCAGGAAGGAAGGAAGGAAACCTCCCTCTTGGCTCAGGCGAGCTTTTATTTATAACGTGGCAGTAAAAGAGAGCAGTTGAGCACAAACAGATTAGCATGGGTTAGCATCATCTCACTTCCGTCTTCCTTACCCCGCCCCCTCCACGTAAGTTCAACCTTTTCATAGCTGTCTCAGGCAATGCCCGTAACATAAAGTCACGTCTTTTATTCTCGTAAATGTACGACTTTATTCCTGAAATAGTACAACTTTTTTCTCAAAGTCTGCGATTATTTGAATACTCCGTCGTAGCAGGCATCGCCTGGGACAGCTATGAAAACGGGGTCAAAGGTAATATTACCATTTTTTTTCTCGTAAATGTACAACCTTTTTCTCGTAAAAAGTCGGAAATTTACGACATTTTTTTCTCGTGAATTTACCACTTTTCACGACAATAAAAGTCATACATTTACGAGAATAAAAGTCGGAAATTTACGAGAAAAAAAGTCATAACTTTATGTTACGAGCATTGTCTGACACAGCGGTGAGAAGGGGGGACTTATGGGGTGAGGGGGGGCCGGGGTAAGGAAGGCGGAAGTGAGATGATGCTAACCCATGCTAATCTGTTTGTGCTCAACGGCGCTGTTTTGCTGTCCCGTTATAAAAGCTTGACTGAAGCAAGAGGAAAGTTTCCTTCCTTCCTGAAGAACTATGCTCTATTCTCCCTCTGACACGATGAAACTTAATATTAGCACTTTGTTCTCGTAAATTTACGTCTTTTATTCTTGAAATCTTCGATTTATTTTTCAATGTGGCCCTAATACTCCGCAGTACAAAATAGATAATACATATGACTCAAATATATTGACATAATGTTGTATGTTATTAAAATGCTGTGATTAGTTACTACTGTATAATAATGACACTTCACTAGAAAAGATATTTTATTTCACGTTTGTACGATTGACAATCTTTATCATTCTACAGTAGTTATAAGCTTTGTTTGCTGATTGGCTGGGAGGAATCACATGGTCCTACTGCCCTATAGTCACCAAATACGGCTCCTTGCCCAATCGATGAATAACACATTAAACATGTCTGCATTAAAAAGAAACTTACACGTAGTAAATGAATCCAAACTAACCTCCCAGACGTCGACGGCCGCTCCCTCCTGCGAACATTTGCAGCGAGCTCTGCTGAACCGCAGCATTCTACCCTCGGCCGCCTGGCTTATCTTTTTCCAAAAAGACCCCATGTTGGCTTCTCGTTGCTCTTCAGTCAATCTCGTGGGTCCATCTTGCATCCCCACCGCCTTCCTGGAGCATGTGACGTGGCCAAGTGTCTCCGCAGCAGCTAATTCTGTGTCTGACCTGCAAATAGGATAGAGTTTACTTTGATAACACTTGTCACATGGCAGCTGGCCCGTCTTGCCACACACTTTAAGTCATTTACTCACAAACATCTCCTCCACAACTCCTAACGGCCTTCTTGTGTTGTTGTCTTTTATGTTTAGAAAATGTCAAACCCCATGCACAAATGCACGTTTTTTTTAATTTAAAGAAAATAAAACGGCCTGCACCTCAGCATTGCTCGTATGCATATCATTCATATGAACTTATTCTCCTTACGTTACACTTTTTTTTGCTCGTTTTTCCCTTTTTAAAAAATATTTTTACAAATATTTCAACTTTTTTCTCAGATTTTTTATTGTGTATATTAGTCATAATATTTTGACTTTATTATCATAACATTATAACTTTCACAAATTGCAACTTCATTCTTTGTTTTGGGTGTTTTTCATAATATATTCATAATATTACAACTTCAAAAAATTCATACTTTAGTCTTTAATATTATAGTAATATATTTAATATTTCCTCTTATAAAATTACTGCTCTTTTTTTTTTTAAACATTTTTGCTGTTTATTCATTTTCTTGTTTAATCATATTTTTAGAACGTGCCCAGGGCCAACGAAAAAACAGCCACAGGCCGTAAATGGCCCCCGGGCCGTACTTTTGGACACCCCTGGTACAGATCCTTCAAACGTGGCTCAATGCAGATGACAAAATGATGAGAAATGTTGGAACATGTTTGTTATAATTGCATCATTTTTAGGCGTTATCTTTTATTTATTGGATCAAAAAGCAATTTTTTATAGTTTATTTGTGTAGAGCAATTTTTTATAGTTTGTGTTGATATAACATATTTGACTACCAGGTACTGATAAAGATTAACTTATGTAATAATAATAATAATATCCATTTTATCATGATTATATATTTGGTCAGGGGCAATAAATGATCATCTCAGGACAAATGTGGGATTCAATCATTTTTAAATACATATAAGTTTATATCTTTATACAACTTAACATAAATTTTAATTTAAATATTACCAATACATTTTATAACAGACCATAATTTCTTGTCGTTAAGGAGAAATGTGGGATTAAATACTTTTAAATACATGTACATAAGTGTCCTTGAAAAGTGCTATACAAATAAAAATGTATTATAAATGTATATTTTTATGTATAATTTTTACTATACATTTTTATGAGACAAATGTGGGATCAAAGATGTTTAAATAGATCTATGTTTTGGTGTATTTTAATATATATTATAACATAGATTGTAAGTTAATTTTATGACAAATGTAGTTTATATGCAATTAACCATGCTTTTATCTATTTTTTACATTTATTATGCAATAATGGGGAAAAATAATTTATTTAAAAAAAATGTCAACTAGTAAATACATACAAAATGTTAATTTAAAATAACGACAAAAGAAAATGTATTACAATTTGATTATTAATTACATTAATTATTGTTGTGCATAAAAATAACGCAATGATGAAGTAAAACAGCTCAGTAAAACATTCAGTTGGTTATTGAAATTGATTTAATTTGTAATAAATACAGTATTAAAAAAAAAACATACCAAAATACTGTCAAAATGTGTGGCCTAAAATTACATTTTAATTCAATTAATAATATTGAATAAATTAAGACTGATAATAATTAAAAATATTAGAGCAATATTTAAATTCAATCAGCTATTGAAATATTTATTTTATTGTAAATTAATATCAAAATACTGTACTTTGAGGGAGGTGTGGTGTATATATTTCAATTTTCGGCTGTTGTCATGAGGCAGAAATCTCATCTTATGTTATATTTTTCATCTGACAGACATGCAGACTTGACTAATTAGATACTGGACAACAAGCAGCGGTTAGAATGACACATACAAACACAACTGTTTGTGCAGAGCCCAGCCCAAAGTCTATAAATGGCCACCTTTGTATTGTAGTCTGTGATTTATCTTCCATCAAAACATTCCCATAGAAGCAACGCTCCAACGACTTCCTGAGAAAAGCACAAAGAAATAAATCCTGTTCATACAATTGGTAACGTTGTCTGTGCACGTTGACAAATGAATGGAGATGAACTTTGCTTGTGGGGTTTGTAGTTTGCTCTTGAAAACGTGCGAGGAGAGAAGCAGGCAGGAGTGGGGAGGAGTCCTACTTACAGCTTGATGTCGACTGTAATTACAGTAAACCTGGCAAGGATTCCGCAGTCATTCAGCGCTCAAAGGAGCCAACACTAGAATATAGCGTGGATGTGGCTATTGTACTGCGGTTAATAACATATTTAGCACATGGCAAATCAACAGTACTGTGCAATGTGCAACATCAAGCCGCTCATCTAAAAAAGGCTTATATTTGGGTAAATGCTATGCACAAATAGCATTACATCATTTGTTTGGACATAGCCAAATGGTAGATACAGTGGTGTGAACAAGTGTTTGCCCCCTTCCTGATCTCTTTTTTTGCATGTTTGTCACACTTAAATGTTTCAGATCATCAAACAAATGTAAACATTAGTCAATGAAAACACAATTGAACACAACATGCGTTTTTTTAAATGAAACTTTTTATTATTAAGGGGAGGAAAAAAAAAAATCCAAACGTACATGGCCCTGTGTAGAAAAAAAAGTGATTCCCTGCCTGTTAAAACATAACTTAACTGACATTAATTTAGCTCAATCAGTGTGGAAAAGGTTATAAAGCCATTTTGAAAGCTTTGGGACTCCAGCGAACCACAGTGAGAGCCATTATCCACATGTGGCCAAAGCATGAAACAGTGGTGAACCTTCCCAGGAGTGACCGGCCAACCAAAAGCTTGTCTCAGTTTTGCCAGGAAACATCTTGATGATGCCCAAGACCTTTGGGAAAACACTCTGTGGTCTGACGAGACAAAAGTTGAACCTTTTGGAAGGTGTGTGTCCCATTACATCGGGCATAAAAGTAATGCCGCATTTCAGGAAAAGAACATCGTACCAACAGTCAAATTTGGTGGTGGTAGTGTGATGGTCTGGGCCTGTTTTGCTGCTTCAGGACCTGGAAGACTTGCTGTGATAAATGGAACGATGGATTGTGCTGAAGGAGAATGTCTGTTGGTGACCTCAAGCTGAAAGCAACTTGGGTTCTGCAGCAGGACAATGATCCAAAACACACCAGCAAGTCCACCTCTGAATGGCTGCAGAAAAACAAAATGAAGACTGTGGAGTGGCCTAGTCAAAGTCCTGACCTGAGTCCTCTTGAGATGCAGTGGCATGACCTTAAAAAGGAGCTTCATGCTGGAAAACCCTCCAATGTGGCTGAATTACAACAATTCTGCAAAGATGGGTGGACCAACATTGCTCCACAGAGCTGTAAGAGACTCATTGCACGTTATCACAAACGCTTGACTGCAGTTGGTGCTGCTAAGGGTGGCCCAACCAGTTGTTAGGTTTAAGGAGCTATCACTTTTTCACATGGGGTCATGTAGCTTTGGATTTTTTTCCTAATAAAATGTTTCATTTAAAAACTGCATTTTGTGTTCAGTTGTGTTGTCATTGACTAATATTTCAATTTCCTTGATGATCTGAAACATTTAAGTTTGATAAACATGCAAAAAAAATGAAACCAGGAAGGGGCAAACACTTTTTCACACCAGTGTACATACTGTATATGGGAGGGAAACTGAAACTTACTTGTCCTGCAGATGACACACGGGTGGGTCGCACACAAGGAGCTTACTGGTTGACACAGAAGCAAAAAGTGTTAGTTTAGAAAAATGCTTAGTTAGTATGGTGATACGCAAAGAAATCACCTGCTGCGTTCACTCAAGGCTGCTTGGAAGTATGCAGGTACTGTAGCTGTCTCACCTTTTAGTGACACTTCTTTGTTACACCGGCAGGGGGAGGCCTGTACAAACCTCAACGCAAACCTCAAGAGGACAAAAGAAATCCCGAAGGGCTCTTTTTATTGTACACCTATGGGATGCCTGCTAAAAGCTTAGCAGCAGCTTATTACACAGTTAAATAATGCTAACTTATGCAGAAGTAATAAGAAATGTAATGTACAAAGAATGCAAGCAATGTGCAACACTAGTATTTAAATAACCGCAGGGAAAAAAGCATATGAACAACATGCAGGGGCAACATTAGCCGGAACAGAGATCACTTTTTAAGGCATTTTAGTGTAAATGTATACACAACACGACAGATATTTTATACTTGGAATAAAAAAAAGAGACTACAGTGAGGGTCACAGTGCCAATGTGTGTGATTGTCACAGCTAATACAGTGTAAAAAGTCCCACATACACAAAAAAAAATACACATCACTTTCAGTACAAAAAAGGACATGCACTACCACATAAACCAACAAAATTGGCTCTCTTTTGGTTTTTACACACTTTCAAATGAATGCTGCCTTGCTGTCAGACTAAAAACAACAGTTCTTCCCTCCAATATATTCCATCTTGTCTTCCTGTATTAGCAGTTAGAGCCTTGGTGGTGTCCGTCGCTCAGGATGGAGAAAGCGTCCTCATCCTCCGAGCTCAACGTGGCCAGAGTGCTGCGATGGGACTGCTGCGCCTTCCGCCTGGGATTGGGGGAGGGGATGCACGAAGAAATCTCAATGAACACATGAATAGAAAACATGGGTATATAAAAAAATACTGGATTAATAATATAATCTTTTTTTTAAACCAAATTAAATATTTTTAAATAAAATAACAAATTTTTATAAATTAATCATTTTATGTACAATATTATATATTTAATTATATATTTTTTAACAATAAACCTTCATTCATATAAATCATAACAATCCGTCATATGCCTGAATTTAGTTATTTGGACTAATGCATTTTTCACAGAAAAATACACAGAAATCTTGCAATATAAACCAAAAACACAGACAAATATATTCATTAATCTTTTTTTTTCATACAATAAAATGCAATATTTTATTTTTTCCTCAATAGTTTTTACTTTTTCACCTCAAGGACCACCTACAAAATATTGACTTAGCTTCAAATATGTGGCTTGTACTTTCAGCGATTTGATTGTTAAATTTGTATTTCTACCACGGGCAGATCTAGCTTTTATGAAAAGGGGGGATGTGGCCGAGGCCGTAGGCCCAGGCGCTAGAAATGGAGGGGGCGGTTTGGGGGCCCTCCCCCAGCAAAATTTTAAGAATCACTGTGTTAACTAGTAAAAGCATAACTTAGCCTGTTTTTATTATTAGTGGTACAAAAAAATCTGCTTAGCCATGTGTTGTAGAACTGCACCGCATCATACTGAGTTCACCCAAATATTAGAAACACTCTGGAGTGAGACGCAAAGCAGTTCTCATTCGACATACAGTAGGTGTGCCTAATATTGTGTCCACTGAGCGTCAATAGCATGCTGTTTGCTTTTACTTTAATTCCGACTCCAGTGCTGTGACTTTGGCCTGCAGGGCCTCCTGGAGCTCCTGCTGCTCCTCCAGCTCCCTGAGGACCTTCCTGCGCACTCCCTCCAGACGCTCCACCTCGCCCTCACTCTCGTCCACCTGCCGCTTCAGGGCCTTCACCCGCAGGGTCAGCTGTTGGTGGACATGCACAAGGGTGGGTTAAAGGTCAACGGAGATGAAAGATTGAGAGGGACGTATAGGCTAGGAGGTTGGCTTTCTGTAGGTCGTATTAGTCTTAGGAATTTAAGATGAGCTAATTGGCGGTTCTTCTACACCACTCATCAAAAACATACTCGGAACGACAACTGTTCCCACAAAGTTGGAAGCATGCATTTGTGTGAAATGTCTTGCTAAGATGTATTACTGAGATTTGTGATTTTAAAAGAGAAAAGTTGTAATTCTGATAGTAAAAAGTATTAATTTGTTGGTAAAAAAAAAAGAAGTTCCAATACTGTGAGAAATACTGACAGCTAAAAAGCTGAAAGAGTTTTATTGTGATCTTTAGGAGAAAAGTCACACATTTGCAAGAAAAAAATACATTACAAAAAAATTGCTGGGATTTTTCAAGTGAAGAGTGGTGTTTTTCCAAGAAAAGTTTATTTACGAAAATAATTGCAGTATTACAATAAAGAGTTACAATTTTACAACAGAAAGGTGGTAAGCTTGCAAGAAAAAAAGCCTTTATTTTGTGGAAAAAAAACAGATGCAATATTAGGAGAAATATTGTGTGGTTTAACCAAAGAAAAGTGGTCATAGTGAGACAAACATTTGTAATGTCGTCATATCATGACCGTGAATGTACTGTTTGCCTGCTTGTAATATTGGAACTTTTTTCTTTCCACGTTGGTCCTAATATGTCTACTGTAAGTCTTGAGTGTAAACACTAAACCGGTTTTGCATACCTGATCCTTCTGCTCCACATGCTGGGTCCTCTCCTGGTCGAGCGTGGCGTTCACTTCCTTCAGTTTTCTCTCAGTTCGTCTGTGAGAGGCCTGGATGCTGCTCTTCTCTCTGGGTGCACCGACCAAGAACAGTCACACTTTATCGTAATGAAGCTGTCATCATGACATTTGAAGAAGGTCTGCGCTCTGCTGAGTGCTGTTCTTGTACCTTTCTTCGCTGCGCAGCCTCTCCTCCAACTCCTGAATTTTGCTTTCCAGCAGGGCGATGCCGGCCGATGGCCGAGTCTGTCCCTCCATGTCGGCCACGCGGGACCTCAGCTCCTTCACCTGGAATTTGGCGATGTTAAAGACCCCCAAAAATGTGATGTGTGTGTGTGTGTGTGTGTGTGGTATGAATTTATATACATGCACCTGTCTGTCAATTGCACTTTTGTCCATCTCCAGGTCGTGTCGGGCTGAACGCTCTTGCATCAGCTCTGAGCGAAGCTGGTCCACCTGGAAGTGAGGAGAAAATGCTGCATTAACTTCACTAGGTACACCATCACTTACGGAGATCACCCACAATGGTTGTATCACCACTGCAGCTGTTGAAAAGGTCATCAAGCTGATGTGTGTTAATTGTCGTTAAAGAGAAACAGCACTGTAGATAATGATAAACATACTGTATTCTCCCCTTTGACTTTATTTTTTCATTGAACTACTGTATTGGATCTGTTCAGGTGTACGTATTGGAGTGTCCAGTGACTGTATTTGATGGGAAAAAGTGTTGCACCTGATCTCTGCTGCGCGTTATGCGATCATTCAAAAGCTCCACGCTGCTCCTCTCCTCATCCAGCTCTATCTCCAATGTCTTTATTTTATCCTATCAACACACACACGCACACACAATTACAGACAATAACACTCCACTCAAGTCTATATTTGTTCGACCCCTCATTTACGGGCCAGGCCATCTTTAGACTTCACCACCTTTGACCCTCACCTCCAGCCCCCTGACCTCACGGGTGCGATCCGTCTGGCTGCCCTTCTCCGACTCCAGCTCGCTCTCCAAGTGTTTGAGGCGGTTGTTGAGGAGGTCTCTCTCCAGCTGGGCACTGTCTCGCTCCTCGCTGCATGTCAGGAGCTCCTTCTTTAGACGGGACACCTAAATATAAAAACACACAGCCCTTTTGACTCTATTTTTAATCTGAAAAGCTCCACTTGAGTGTATAAAACGGCTAAGAAACCCACTTAAAGTACAAATAAGTGGTTGTCAAGAATTGCATCAAAAAGAGCTTTTATATAGACGTGAATTTAACAACCTATTTAGAATTTGCAGTGGATTTCAGAACATTGTCCACCAAAGAGGAACCAATTAAAATGTAGTGCTTTTCACGACAGTGTGAATGTTACAGTTCCACCACAGAACCAAAACAGCTTTGGTCTTCAGTAACATCTTTCCTTCACCACCCCTGAAACAGGAAGTGGCCTGCTTGCTAACAAACAGAAACCCACACAAGGAAATACAAAGTGCCATGACACTAGTTTGGCCTAGGCGCAGTGTGCTGACCTCTTCTTGCTGGGTCTTCAAGTTGCTCTGGGCCCTCTGCAGCTCAGCCAGCCTGTCCTTGTTGGTGCGTTGAGCCTCCAACAAGTCCTTCCTGGAGCGCTCCCTGTACTCATCCAGTTGCGTCTGTAATGCCACAACCGACTGACGGGAGTCCCCCATCATCATCTCCATCTGCACAAAATTACGTCAATTACTCCAAAAAAGGTGGTGTTACCGTTAGCATTCCTGTTTGTGTGCGGACAAACCTCCTTGTTGAGCTTCTCCAGGGCTCGGTCCAGAAGCCTCTTCTGCTCCTCCAGTTCACTCTTGCCCCTCCGCAGCACCTCCCTCTCCAGGTCCCTCTCCTCCAGCCGCCGGCTCAGCTCGTCCTTCTCCTTGCTCAGGCGGGAGGCGCCGCGCTTGGCCTCCTCCAGCTGGGACTTGAGGGAACGGTTCTCGTCTTCGAGGGCCTCCATGGCTTCCTCCGCCTCAGGGCTTCTGGAAGTGCTGGAGTGGATCCTCTGGAAAAAAATGGGGTGACCAGGGATGTCACGTTAGGAATGAACTACTGTCGGAAATGCTCCAATTAACAACAACTCTAATTCAGTTAACAGCCGAGCCTCTGATAGTCTCCGGGTGCGTGGTCTACACAAACGCAAATAACCGCCGGTGTCTGGTAAAAAAAAAAAAAAAAAAAAGGCTGTAGGCAACCTCTTGATGCAGTTTTTAACTCGACAAGATGGCAGTCACTGCATTTGAAGTATCATGCCCATCTTTACCTCTGCATGCACAGTGCTGGATGTGTGAAACTCATGCGTGCTGCACTGTTGTTTACAATGAACTCATAAGCTGTATTAATACTGGCTGAGCAGTTTGTGCCTTGCTGCTATTACAACATCGGTTCTATTGCTGCTGTGTTGTGTAATATACGCGTTCATACATTTTCCTTTCCACTTTCTCACGCACGCCAAATCATTATTAAAGTTAAAAAATAACAACTTTCCTTTTCCTTTTATTAGGGAATAATAAATGATCGCCTGCTTCCAGTTAACACCCCAGCTGTAATTACAGCATTTATGGTAAATAAAATCATCCATGTATAATGAATATATTAGCCTTTCCATCCACAAATGTCAATTTAATGCAAATGTGTGACTGCATTCAAATGTGACTTGCTGCTAGCCTTACATGAATATGCCTCTTTGACAAACATAATAAGATTATTTCTCTGCAATAGGCTGCATGTGCAGCACAATAAACGTCAAATTTATCTCGGGGGGAGATTATGCAGGGGTAGGAAATAGTGTGTGGGAGGCTAGTTTTTTGTGTTATTGTACAGTATGTCCATTTACATAATGTTGTGTACGGTGCAGCTCTGCAGTGTTTCTTTTTTTGTCAATGCAGTAGTACCATGCGGGCCAGCCTCTCTCTGAGGCGAGTGTTTGTCTCCTGGAGTTCCGTGTTGGTGATGTGGTCCACCACAGTCCTTCCTGCAGAAGATGCCTGTGCACAAAAAAAAAGGAGGAATACAAAATAAGGAATCTACTGAACAAAAGCCATAAAAATCACTGATGTAATTGTTGCGTCTATTGTGGTAATAATGTTATCTTTATGCATGCAATCACCTCTTTCGCCTTCTCGAGGGCTTTCTCCAGATCGGCTTTTTGCTCCTCCATCCTGCCAATCTCAGACAGAAGCTCGGCCTCGCGCTCGCCGCTGGCTTTCCTGAGGGCGTCAAGTGCCTCACTCTTCTTGTCGAGGGCACCCTTGTGTTTGTCCGCATCCAGCCGGGCCCGATGCAGGTCGTCGTGGCAACGCTGGAGCTCCTTTGGATAAGTAAGAAGAGATGATGGATTCAATGCGTGCGAGAACAAAGACTGGGTGCCACTTTATGACAAGGGGACGCTTATAAATAGGTTATTTTACATGACATATATTTACAATCTATTATTTACATTTACTTTACAATAAGGCTCACTTTTTGGCAAGTTCTGAACAGTACAAGGACAGTGATTCCCAACTCCTGTGGCACATTAGTGTGCCGTGAGAGATCAGGTGTAGCGCGGGAAACTAATTTCACTCAATTGGTCACGTAATGTATCATTGTTCATCTATCTATGCCAGCGATGTATACTGACAGCCAGAACAATTAAATGCTCTTCCACTAGATCAGGGGTGTCCAAAGTGCAGCCCAGGGGCCATTTACAGCCTGCGACTGCTTCTTTATTGGCCCTCGGCACATTCTAAAAATACTGTACGATTAAACAATAAAATAAATAACAATTAAAAAAAACATGAAAAATGGGGAAAAAAGTAATTTTACAAGAATAAAGACAAAACATTAAGGGACTAAAGTCATTATATTAATAGAAAAAAATAGCAAAAATTTGAAATACTATAGGAAAAAATGTTGTAATATAAGAAACAAACCAAACAAAGAATTAAGTCAAAATTTTAGGAAAATTAGGTTGGGTGAATGCTATAATGTTATGATAATAAAATCAAAATATTATGAGAATAAGTCATATTAGTATGAGGGAAAAAATGTACAAGTAGAACGTTGACATATTTGTAAAAAAAAAAAAAAAAAAAAACCAGCCAAAAAGTAATGTAAGGATAAAGAGTTTATAATAATAATAATAATAATAATAATAATAATAATACGCTTTGTCACTGATAAAATGAATAAATATATTTTTTTTGTGTAAATATTATATTAAATATTTTGTTTGGGTTGGTTTAAAAAAACAAAAAAAAAATTGTTGTAAGTGTTATTATAGGTGCTGTGATCGCCGCAGTTTGACCCTGGAACGGATTACTCCAATTTCCATTATTCCCTTTGGAAAACCGGCAACATATTAAATGTACAAGCATTCTGGAATGAACTGTGCTTCAACTTTATGTTGATTATAGTGAAGGTATTTTTGTTTCGTGTGCCAGATTTGCGTGATTGTTATCGTCAGGTTTAATAAATAAAATACAGCACTACATAAGATACCTCTGCTGACGACGAGGACATCTGCCGCTTGTGCACGCCGAGCAACGAGTCCTGGACTTCCTTCAGCTTGCTCTCAAACTCCTCCTTCTCCAGATGACATTGGAGCAGCCTGCAGGGGAAAGAGTGCTTCTTTTTAGAGAACCCTCAGGGCAATTTCAATGCTCTATTTCCACTGCAAACACACAGAGGCAAGCACAAAGGGGGTAAAGCCACTAAAACTACTTACCTTTGAGTTTAAAATGAATAATGTAATCATGGACTAAATACAAAATGTGATTGATTGGGTTTGTGATCACTGGATCTGAGTTAGTTAGGAAGGGTGCATCACATCCAAAAGATGACTCAAAACTGGCTGATTTGAATCTAAGCTATGAAAGCAAAAAGAGAAAAACAAAACCAAAACAAAAACACAGGGTGAGACTGATTCACTCTCTCACATGTGACTGCCGGAGTGTGTCGCCTTCCTGCCGGATGAGACGTCCAAAAGAGTGAGAGTGCAGGTGTTAAAATAAAAAGACAGCCGAAGAAGACATTTTCACAGAACCAACATCTCTACTGATGCTCCCTTGAACAGGGTGGCTATTAAAAATTGAAAAAAGTCAAAACATCAGATAGAGATGTTGCTTGATGTTGGGCCAAAGCTAGAATATGTTATGGACGACCTAAAAAAAAAAAAAAAAAAAGAAGATGCATAAAAAGTAAAAGTGGGATAAAATGATCATGATACTGATACTGACAACATTAGGAACAATACAAGTGCACAACATCATACTGAGGGCTGCTTCTTATATTTTGGTCACCTTACTTAGCTACACCGCAGGACTAAATATTAAAAACACCTCTAAACATGCTGTCGCACTGTTCTACACTAAAATAAATAATACATAGCATTATTATCTTGCTAAAGGCAGATGATGGGGTGTCGTAATGTTTTCACATGACAGTAATTGACATCTGTGGCGCCCCCTATGGATGGGGTACGGGTACGGGTTGTGGTAAGACAAACACAAATACAGATACGTTTTATTAAGTTTTATTATCATTAGACAAATGCTAACCCGTCCGTGCTCCTGCAGTGACGTTTTGCTTGATGGCGGCCATGTTTTTTGCACACACGTGCTTAGTCAGTCCCCTAAGGGAATGTACCAAATTTTGTGTTGATTCAGCTACACACCCCAAGTGTACTACAGTGGGTGTTTCCAGAGTTGTGTGAGAAATTTCAAGTCAATCAGACTTATATGGATTAATAAAAGCGCCAACATGTGGCGTGTTTGTCAGAAAAATAATAGCAATAAAAATAATGATAGGGGGGTATGTTTTGACAAATCTTCACATTCATATCATATAGCATATGATCCATGATTATTTGGCATTTCCGACAGTAGGTGGTGAAAGCATGATTATTTAACTGACTTGTCTTTGGTAAGATGCAGCTCCTGCGTGGTGGCATCCAGCTGCGACTTCCACTGCTCGCCCTGGTCTCTGCAGCTGTCCAGCTCCTCCTCCAGACTCAACAAGGAGGCGTTGACCCGCTCCCGCTCCTCCTCGATCTGCTCCTGCGACTGAAAATACATCACAAAAGGGAGTACATTGTGACATTTCAGCAAGCGTTTTTTCCATAACAGTATATCTTTTTAAAGGGACAAAACTATAGAAAGTAAATGAGGATATATTTTATACTACTCAGTGTACGGCTCGTATAGCAGTATAGATTTACTAACCACTGAAAATGACTCCACACATAGCTGCTGTATAAATGGTAATGGTTTGATGCTTGTACACTCAATTCTGTCTCTTTCACAAACAAGCATCCATCTCCGCTTGCATCCCTGGAAGAACCACGAATAGAAGGCAGGATGGAGTCAGCCCGACTTGCCGCTTTTCTCCTGACACCACTTTTATTTCACTGCATAACATCTACATATACTTCAAATTTAGCCTTCAATTCTGGAAATAGTGCACGGGCACGAACCCTGCAAAGGAAGTGGGGGGGTAAAAAGTTTTAGGTGGTGATCACAAGTCGCGGAATTCTCTTTTAAGTCAGCGCAGCAGGCTTAGCCTGACTTTAGGGTAGCCGCATGACTCGGTGGATGAGGCGGAATGACGAGACAAAAGGTGGATGGAATATTTTAAAAAGGCATTAATTCAACTTGGAGTGGCAAATCTTCATGAGGAGAGCCGTACCAACATTAGTACTATGTGAAGTTAGAGCAAAGCTTTCAGTGGGAATATGCCTCTACATTTTTAACAGCCTTTATCACATCTTGTGAGACTTACAGGGATTCACTCCACATGTGTGTGTTGCTTTTTATTTGGCCTTTTGTGTGTGTTCTCGTCAACATTGCCAAAAAAGGAAATACGACGATAACCATAGAATGGGAAATGGAAGTTGGGCTATATAATCTATAGTGGCAGCGCAGCAACAAAACAACATCTTGTTCTGGCTGCTCAGTAAAATATGGCTATACAAGTAATTCGACATTAGCAGCAAAAAAGGAACAACAAAATGCAAAGGTCGTGGCCCTTTTAACATCCTGCTATTAATGGACGTTAGCTTCTTTTTACACTTGAATGCCAATTATGATTGTTAAACAGTGGTAATGCCAGCCAATGCTGCTACATATCCATCATCCTCCCACAAGAAAAGATGATGACAACCATAGAATGGGAAATGGAACTTATATGCGATGTAGCAGTAGCCTAGCAGCAAAACAACATTGTGCCCTGGCTGCAATAAGTGCAATATGGAGATGCACTCGTCCCTCGTTTATAGCGGTTAATTGGTTCCAGACTCCAACGTGTTAAATTAATTTCCACAACATAGGATGAAATATTTTCGTAGTTAGGGCAGAGAAAACCTGTTTAGGACTTTCTAAATAGGTTTTTAACATTATTAGAGCCCTGTAGATGTGAAATAACACCCCTATAGTCACCTTTACACTCCTGTTATTCATTGTTTACGCCACATTGCAACTTATGCCGCAGGGACTCGAGATGGCTGTTAGCTAGCAAGCTAGCGAGCTAAACAGTTAGCCTTCTAAACTTAAGAAGCCTAAGTAATTAATTAGTTAAAGCTTCCATGTTGCTGACAGTTTGACCCTGGAACAGATTCCTCCCATCTGCATTATTTCCTATCACAATATATTTTAATCAATGTAAAAAAAAAAGTGTTCTATTTAAAATGCCCTTCAAGGCTGTCTGCTGAAAAACAGTACATCACAAGGATAATTGTATGCAAAATGAGGGGAATCTGTGTCATGTATCAGATGCTGAGAGGACAATGCACTGTACAGTAACCTTTCTATTTTTAGACACATTTTAGGGGGTGACGTGAAAGTATGTCAAGTCCCACAGAATAAACCCTTGTGACTAAATACTAAAGGAATAAACCATACTAATGTTATTAATAATATTGTTGTGCTGTTCCATAAGCAATTGCATAAGCGTCCCTGAGGTTCATTTCTGCCTCCCTTGCACACTTCTGATGGCTTTTATCTTTGGTGTAAATGTTTTCTTCAATTTTCGCTAAAAGGCTAACAAGTTGGACTCTCGCGAGCTCCAGATGAAAGCACTTTCTGTTCAAAGAAATTCTCACGAGTGCATCGGAGTTCAAATGCTGGAACGGGTGCAGCAGAAATCATTTGTTCGAAAACTTAGGAACAGAGGAAGAGGATGGTCACCTGGGTCACCTGCTCCATCGTCATCCTCAGGTTGTGCATGTCCTGGCTGTACTGCTCCCGAAGAGTCTCCATCTCCCGGTCGTGACACTCCACCTCCTCCTTTAGCGCCCCCTTCAGGGCAGTCAGCTCCCGCTCCCGCTGCCGCAGCGTCTCGTCCTGGCGGTGGCGCAACATGGCCGCCTCGGCCAGCTCCGCCTGCAGGGTCATCATGTCCTGAAAAGAGAAAAAGGCTCATATGGGATTTGAGCAGCCGGTGGGTTCGACATTAATTTAACATTATTGTAATACTTAGTAATACTTCAAAACCGCTTTTGCTTTTTATTTGACTCTTTTTTTAATTATCATTTAATTCCACAGATGAATAAATATCTTATTTGATGAATATTAAAACTGGTTCCCTAAAGGGCTAAAAAACTAAACAAAACAAAACAAAAAAAAGTGTTATTACGGTTGTGAGTGAGTCGGAGGGAGGCACCGTTTCGGAAACCCTCCTAAGCTCCTCCTGAAGCTCGGCCAGCTGATCTTCTTGTAGACGCATGCGCGATTCGGACATCTCTCTGGCTATACGCTCCTCAGCCAGCCTGCAAACACACACACAAACACACACACGGTGTTGTTGATACAGCAAAGCTGCACTCACTTACACACTCATCAATCAGGGAGGGAATTAGAAAGACACCCCCAGGAGTAATAACAAGAAGCTTAGTGTGGGCTTTAAAGGTTCCCTTTTATGCAAAGTGATGTAATATGTGTAATGTGTTTTGCTAGAGCTTGTTTATGAGCAACAAACATGCGAAAACCCTCACTTGTTGGCTCAATTTTGAGAGAGAAGGCGCTCCAACACTGGCTTTGTTCATTAAGTCATGAAAAGAAAAGCCCCAGGCTTCGCTGCATGTCTTAAAATAAAGCCTAGTCAGCTACAGATGTGAGAGCTATAAGTTTGATTGCTTTAAGCTAACCCAGCATGATGCTCCTGTTAAAATGGGACTGTAATGTTCACATATCTATACGTTTGTGTCCCACTCCTTAATGTTACGTTGTTGCATGTGATGTACGGCATCTGTTACGTTGGGCAAGTGCAGAGTTACGGCGTAGATGGAAAAAGTGGCTAAAGTGCACAATGTTGAATACTGCGCCACTCTGTCAGACATAGGTGTGGATCAACACAGCTCAATAGCATTAAAGCCGCAGACACACAAAAGGCGTGTTCCCAGCAGGGCAGGGGCATCAAACTCGTTTTCACTGTGGGCCAGATCGCAGTTATGGTTATCCTCAGAGGGCCACTTGTATAATTATATTTTAGAATTTTGTTAATGATTAATTATTACATTAATTTTTCATTAACAACTAATTTAAAAAATGTCATTTTAAATTGGATTTGACAAAGAAATATAAGGTTTTCTGCCAATACTGACAACAAATACATTTAGCAAGAAAGATTATCTTTATTTTTTAAGTTGTTTTTGTTAGTAATATTAATTTTGGTTTTACTTTAATATATTATTTCATTATTTATTGTAAATGTAGCTGTAAATGTTTAATCAATTTTTGTAAAAATATGTTTTAAATATTACATTTTTTTATATTATTGTAAAAATATTTTGTATATATTCAAATGTTTACTTATTTATATAAATATTATATTTATATTTATATTAAGTAAAATAAATATATAAAATTACAGCATACATATAAAAATACAATAATATAATTTTACAATAGTATAAAAGTAAAACAATGGAAAATAAAGCTTAAAAATGTAACAACAAAATTAATATAACAAAATTAGAATATATTGTATTTACAAATATTTTTAAAAATAATATTAAAATAAGTGTCTTTTTGACATGCATTATTTCAAGGCTTTTGCGGACCACATAAAATGATATGGCGGGCCAAATTCGGCCCCCGGGCCTTGAGTTTGACACCTTTGCAATAGGGTGTAGTAGAACTACATTAAACTGTCTAAACTCCATCATCAAGACTAGATATTGGGACTTTTATGATGCTATTGTGGGACCTCTAACACAGTGCACAGTCAGTACAGCCGCACCAAGCACAACAATAATCATATTGTTGAATGAAAAGTGTGCATTATTGACTTTGTGAAGGCAGATTAGCTCCCATGAGCTCATGAGCCTAATGATGGTCGTGATACATTACACACATCCTTACTCTTCATGGGCGCGCTGCAGTTGTTTCTTGCATTGACCGAGTTGCTCCTCAAGCTCCGCCAGGGTCAATTTTATCTGGTTTCCATCCGATCCTCCCTTCTGCACACAAATGCACACGCACACATTGAGTCTAGAAATACATTATTCGCTGTGTATTATCTTAAACTTAAGGACAAAAAAAGATAGAAAGCCCTGCACTTGGCGGATCCCATGCCCTACTTTCCCTCTTCTTTCTTTTCTGACTGTCAGGAACATCTTTAGGGTGAGAAGTACTGGTCCTACAACAAGCGTGCTATGAATTTGTCAAAACAGCCGCATGTACACAAGTCTGGCTCGCCCACTCCTTGCAACATTACATTTGTCAAGGCTGCAGAAGAAGCTCGCCATTGGAGACGCTCTTATCCTCCTACACGCTCATTATAGCAACACACAAACACACACAAATTGAAACAGAAGCAGATTAGGGTACTTTTGGAAAATAACAACAAAATAACAACACATTATAATATGTATATATAGTTCATACTGTATATAATAAGTAGAAGACAATTGTAAATGTATCTTCTGCAAATATAGGGGACATTGTAGTTATGATGCACAGGAAACAAAAGCTGCCGTGGACTCGCGTAACCCAACACTCTGGCATCAAATCCTCATTTGAGCATGCAAACAAACACACACACTGTCTGAATAAACTATGACTATCCACCACCCCCACCCTCAGCTAACATAACACACACACACACACGCACGCACGCACTGAGCCCTCAGGAAAAGCCACAGACAAAAGTGGCATATATTCCGTAATGATTACTGCGCAGTACACATGGAGAGCAGAGGCTAACTTTTATTTTGAATGGCAAAATGTCAGTATGACTCCCAATTTTAGCAAGCGGCGGCTAATCATTAAAAATCACTGAGATATCGTTGTGTGTAGTACTCAAGATAAGAATACATGTCCTGGAAAGTACAGTATTTTTGGTTTAAAGCCACCAGTGTTCTGTTACACAGCAGAAACGTGCTGCTCGCCAAAATAAAACAACTCTCCACCCCGCTCACACTTGCATCGTTAAAAACTGGCATTTTGTGGCTAAACTCTAAAATTTTAGGGGAAAAAAATGTGCTTTCAAAGTGAGCATTAAAGCTTTACCTCTGTGCTTTTTCTTTTGATTTTTTTTGGAAAAAACAATTCCAAAAGAAGGAGCAGAAATGTGATGTGTACACGGACTCACGTTGAAAGCGTCCCTGTATGTCGACACTTGTTGTTAAAGCTAAGCTAACCTCTTCAATTGTTTTCTTAACTTCTTTTTTCACTTGTGGCACAAGTAATTGTGTTGTGCTTAGCTAACAGCCTCCTAAATGCCACAATTTAATAGTGCTTTACTTGTTAGTACATTATTATTTTTTATTATTTGTTAAAATGTTAATTAAAAGGTTGAACGACGGGGTGTTTTATTGTTTTTAAATGTAAATATTAATAAGTGCAGCGTATTTTCACACTTATATGACACTTAAAAAGTTCAAATAAGGTCTTACGCTGGTGACTGTTTGACTCTGGAACAGATTAATTCAATTTCTATCATTTTCATTTGAAAAATGAAGGTAAGACTCTGGGTTTTATTGGTTTTAAATAGTGTTGAATGTATTTTCACACTTATGTGACACGTAAAAACTTCAGATAAAAACTTCAAATAAGGTCTTACGCTGGTGACAGTTTGACCCTGGAACAGATGAATTAATCTGACATTCATTCCAATGGGAAGAATTGTAGAAGTTGAACAAATTGAGGTTCCACTTTATTACAAACTTGTAGATGACACACAAACGCCTTGACGGTCAAAAGTGCAAACAATTTGCATTAGGTTTTAATGAACATTTAATAGAATATTCTTCATTTTTGAGGTACAATGTGGGGGAAAAAAAAGCCACAAAACGCGCCTCAAACATGAAACACTCAGAACCTATGGGAGGAAATCCCCCCCAGCAGGTGCAGGGTTCCAGTCCACCTTAAATATTAATAAAGCCTCTCAATGACCGGGCCCTCCAACATTTGCATGGTTGCTGAGAGACGGACGAGGCGCAGCAAATAATTGACGAGGCGAGCGCACCTAACGAGGGACAACACATAATCAGGTGTGTCGCCTTAAAGCACGCGGCGAGGGACCTGCGTTTGCATGTAGATTTATTCAAAGGGTTGCAGATTGCAAAAGGCGGCATGCATAAGTACGTGGCACCATTTATCTTAAGGCTTCAGAGGAGCGAGGGAGCCAAATTGGCATATCCCTTAATCATTCCGTGTGCTGACAAAAGAGGCTCCGTGGAGAGGAGTGAATGAAACAGCCCGGCTTCATGTTCTCAGAAAAGAGGACATGCTTCCAGCCATCTGTTTGCTTCATTACGACAACTTTACGGCAGCCGATGTGGCGCGCTTTGACCCACATGCTGGAGATGAAATTAATTGCTACCATTTTACATTTTCCCCATCAGAATAAACAGTGGTCGCGCTGAACTTTCTTTGAAGTGATTAGCTTTTCAGGCAATAAATGAAAAAAAAAACAAAAAAAACCAAACGGGTTGTCTCATCTTTTAGTGCTTCATCAAGCTAGCTACGTCGGAAGACAGTCACAAATACATGAAGCATATTTTGTCATTATTAACTGGTCAGAACTAGCCATGCTAGATCCTAGTTACAGGGTTTTGACTAAGCTAACCGCTAAATGCTTTATACAGTAAATACCATGAATGTGCTCATTTGTCATTAATACCTTTGTCACACTAGAGGTACAATGAGCCAGAATGAAGATGTGTGGTTTATTCCTGGATATTCAAAGTGCATTCCAAATATTAGGCCCTATTCTTGTGGCCGGTCCGAGTGTTTTGAGCATGCTAAAAACTTTAGAGGTGGATTCCAAGTGGAAAAACATTAAAGGGCATTCAAAAGGTAGTCTAACTGCATTCTAAATATTCTTACGTTATTCCAACAGCATTCCAAACATTCTGATTGCATTCAGGGAAAATTTTTAAAAAAAAAAAAAGCAGGCAGCTGACGCTGAAACGTCACTATGAATCGTTGCCTTACTCACATCACTTCATACAACAAGGAAAAAAGGACCCAAGGAAACTCGACCAGCGGCCGCCGGCGTGGACAGTGCAGAGGTGCTGGACCCCAAGAAGCCCGCTGAAACGTCACTCACTAATGACGCGCCGCCAATTCACATCACGTCATGCCGCCAGGGAAAAAAGGAGCCAGGCTTACAAATTTCAAATCCTCTCCTGAATGTGGTGCAAATTTTGAAACTTTTTAACTCCGGCTGGTTCTGCTTGATTCGTGCTTAGTGTGGTGGGGGCCTAAGAAAACGTATCTGCTATGTTTTAAGCACAATTTCAAGTTTTTATATTCAGGTTTTTTTATTTACTATTAAAGGTTCGTGTCTGTTCCAGTGGAACAGCCAACTAGCTTACCGGAAAGCACGCTAACTAGCTATGAGCAAGGCTGTGTCAAAGAGTAATGAATTTTTTAAAAGATATATTAATTAATAAACCTTCCTGCTTCGTGTTTGAATACGGTCTATTATTAGTCGAGACGTATACATATTTCAGCAAATGTTAATTTTTTTTCACCTAAATTAAGCATAAAAATAGCTAAATTAACTGAAATACAAACATAAGACATTCAGAAGATGCATTCAGAGACGCTGTGAATAATACGCAGTATTCTACACTGGTCACTAGGTGTCAGTAATATTCCTACAATGTTCAAACAGACTTTTATTGCAGGTTTGAATGATCTGACAACAGGCACAATAATCCCAAAAAAAAATCTCTAATAAAAACATGGGCTACTGTAAACGCCATAACGCACGCCAAGCTAAAACTCAACTCTGAACCCCTGATGTCACTTCCTGTCCACCTGCTGCTCAGCTCCCCTTGGGAACACAAGCGAGCACGAGTGTTATTTTATGTCTACTATATTGGGTAATACGAGTGTAAACGCAACTAGAGGGCTGTTAGTTCATGTCTAGAGGCCTCCAATAATGTTAAAAAACATATTTAAAAGGTCAAAAAAAGGCTTTCTATGCTCTAACTAAGAAAGTATTTCATTTATAAATACAGAATACTACTTCGCGGAAATTCACTTACCATGGTCGGGTCTGTAACTAATTAAAAACGATGAACGAGGGACTACTGTATACCTTTTCAACAATATGTTGTATTACTACTAATAATTGTTGACCTTCAAAGAATCAGACCAAGCCAAGAAGTTTCCTAATTTTAGAAGGTTGTCCTCGGCTAACAGCTAAATGCTTTATAAATACAATAAATGTCCTCATTTATCTGAAAGAGAGCACACATGATGTGTTTTCAAGACAATGTGAAGTGTTTATAAACAAATTAAACATGTTCTTCACTGCTATTAGTTACATTCAAAGCTAGCATTCGCTTTGGTGACCCTGCTAACTAGCTTAGCTGAAGGACCGCTAACTGGCTAACGACGAGCAAGGCCATGTCAAGAGGTAATGATATCATGTGATGACGGTCCACAAAGTTTTGGCCCCTAGGATTCAGCAATAAACTGTTTTATGTCAGTAATATGCGGGTTTTGAAGAGTCAGACGTGGATGAACAGTTTCCTCGTTTCAGGATTTGTGTGACACTTAACCGATATCAGCTTCCTGAATAGGACTTCTAAGTTCGTACCTTTAAGTTGCTGGTGGTCTCGTAGACAAGGTTTGTCTTCCTTTTGAGGGACGACTCACTCTCGCTGGTGCTGGTGAGAGAAGAACAGATGGGAGAGTGGATTACGCGCTCTGATTTAAATGCATTGCCCTTGTAGTCTTACTTACCCCTCTTTGAGAATGCTGTAGATGGCTTGCTTCACTTGAGCCTCCTCCCCGCTGGTGGCCTTTTGGGACAAACTCCTCGGTGGTATCTCCTGTAAAAGGGGGAAGAGACACAGATAAGAAAACAAATGGGAACTAATAAGATTAGGTAGCCCAATTAACGCCTCTATTCAATCAACTGCTGCGGATCCTGTAGTCGCTGGGTGTGTGGTCTACAAAAGCAAATAACTGCTGGGGTCTCTAATTAAATAAAAAACATCGGCATTACCAACCTCCTGATGCAGCAGCTTAATCTACTTCTGCATTGGCGTGAAACGCAGATCCAATACTGTTGTTTGCAATGAACTCATCAGCGCTATTAATGCTGTAAGCTATTTGCTCCATACTGCAATTACAACACTGGTTCTGTTGCTGTTCTGTTGTGCAACAGCGCTTCCGCTTTAGGTAGATACAGTAGACGTCGCACTTATAAATGCATCATTTACAGTAAACTGCCTCAGACTTACAGGTTTTTTGGCTACGACGGGGGCGGCCTCCTTTACACCAGACTTCCCTGATGACTTAAAACTCTTCTTCGGGGACTCTCGAGCTGTCACCTTGTTGACAACAGGTGCGGCATCTCGTTCCAAACCAGCTCTCGACGACAAGCTGGAGGAGGTGGATGCGTACGGATTGAACGTCGGTGACGGAGGCGAGGGAAGAGGACTCTCCTTTCTTGCATCCAGGCTTTTGGAGCGCTTGCGTTCGTCAAAGCGGAGCTGCTGCCTTGCGCCGGTGCGCCCCCTCGCCTGGGGGCCGCCGCCGGGCATCTTGCTGTTGAACTTGCTGATGAGTTTGTTGATGGGGGCTAGGGAGTTGGTGTCGATTGGCTTCTCGTCCGTAGACACCAAGGGTTTGGGGAGGAACTCTGCAGGAGAATCCGGATCTTTCTTGCTACTGGTGAAAGCATTTTGTTTGAACCCTCTGGGTCCAGCACCGTTCACTTTGACTGGTTTCAAACCGGCTTCATTGTACTCTTCCTGACTAGTACATTCCTGTTGTGTCTGTACTTCAGGAGCGGCTACTTTGACTTGGGGTTCAGCTTTGGACCTCCCCTCTCTGACAGTCCTGCCCTCCTCCTCGCCTTGACCTCCTGCTTGGCCGTCCCCTGGGGGTCTTCGAAGAGGGCTCCGGTAGATCTCCTCGTCCTCTGTTGGAGAAACAGAGGAGTGTGTAGTGTTCACACCTTCCGCCGCTTCGTTACCTTTGGGGGCGCTCTTGTACGGTGACTGGGGCACCGGGCTGGCGCCTGGTGTGTTTAGCTGAACACCGTACGAATCCCCTTTGGCGCCATCATTCAGGACCACATACGGCTGCCCGGAGATCCCCTGAACGCGCACAGCCACCCCGTATTTGCTACCCGGATGACTGGTGGGGGTGTGGTTGCTGATTCCTCTGGACTTGTCGGGTGAAGCGCCGCCGGTGTCATGGAGGTCTTTGATGAAGCGGATCTGGACGCCGTAGTCCACGAGCGGCTTCCTGTCTGTGGAGAGAGTGCTCATGTCCACTTCCTGGTTGGTGCAGAGCTCACCTGGGAAATGGAAATGAGGAGGAACTTAGTTTAGAATCAAAAACAGTAGACCGCTGTCGTCTTACCAGGAAGTAGCCTGCTGACAAACTGGTTAACAAATTAGAACCGCTCCTCCATGCACCAGAATCAAAAACAGTAAGTGCCTGTCGTCTTCTATCATCCTCCAATTTGTCACTTAAGTTTGATAAATCAATTTTCTGATTAACGAAAAAAACAAAAAAAACTTTCCCTTGGTCCCAGAATCAAAACTGTTTTGCCTGCGTCGTCCTATATCATCCTCCATGAAATGGGAAGTAGCTCGCTAACAAAGTGAGACAAATATACTTCCTGATTAAAACAAGAACTGTTTTCCCCTGCACCAGAATCAAAAACAGCGTAGGAGACAAGTTATATGGGAGGAGGCTGCAATAACCAGCAAACGCCTGTGAACAGGAAGTAGCCTGCTAACAAATGGACAGCCAGGCAAACACAAATTTGTCTCTTCTTTTTTTTTTAAATAATTTTTTGTGTTGCTTTTGTAGTTACATAAGAATTGTTCCCCTACGGCCCAGAATCAAAACTGTCGTCTTATATCATCCCATACAAACCAGGAAGTAGCCTGCTAACAAACAAACGTATAAAATAATACTAATGTGTCACTTTTGTTTGAGACAGCCATTTTCTGAAAAAAACAACCACTCTCCCCTGCACCAGACTCAAAAACGGGAGGCGCCGGTTGTCTTACATGATCCTCCATGAAACAGGAAGTAGCCCACTAACAAACGGCTGGAGAGACAAACACAAATTTGTCATTTTTGTTTGAGATTTTGAGTCACATCAGAAGGGTATCCCTATGTCCCAGAATTAAAACTGGTACGACCCTGTCGTCTTACATCCTCCGCAAACCAGGAAGTAGCCTGATAAAAAAAAAGCCCAAACAAACACAAATCTGTCATTTTTGTTTGAGAAATCTTTTGTTTTTTGTTTTTTTGCTTTTTGGGTCACATGAGAATGACTGCCCCAGTTATCAAAAATGGTATGCCCCTTTCGTCTTACATTATCCCCACAAACCAGGAATTAGCCTGCTAACAAATGTACAGACAACATAACACATATTTCTTCTTTTGGTCCGTTTCTGCGTAACTTTCTGTACTAATAATAAAAGCTTTCACCCTCTTTTGTTGTCCAACAGTTTAAATTCCTTTTTAATGGGAATGTTTTGTGTTCTTAGGACAAACGCTCACCTGACACCAAAACAATGTCGATGTGTATGTCTGGCTTTTCTTGCTCCAGGTACTGTTTAGAGAAGCACTTCTAACATTGTGTTCACTGTCGCTGACTTAAAGTAGTTTATATCAGCATGACTAGGTAGGAAAAAAGATTCACAAATGACGTTAATGACCGTAATTATCAAGCATGCTTTATGCTTTACTGCTTCCAGCTAGTGTGTTTTTGTTGTACTAGCATGACCTTGCAAGATTAAGGTATGTTTAGATAATGAAAGTGGAAGAAGAGTACGATCCACCTTATGAAGCAGAAGGTGAATACACGTCCCATTGTTCAGGTTCAGTACACCATTAAACAAAAGGGGGGCCAATGTCCGCAACAGACCACCCTTTTCCCCTCTCTCTCTATCGCGCGCGCTTTCTGAGCCTTTGCCAGACTGTCTGCGCTGTTGTCGGACTTCAGAGAAGAGTCACTCAGGCGGAGTGTGTTGACTTTTAGAGCTGTGCAGCAGCAGCAAATATTTCCATCCTTGCTGTACTGCGGCAGCGGAACCTCTCAGGGGTCGCTAATTCGGAATTCAACCAGAAGTTTCAGAGAAAAAAAACCAACTGCCTCTAAAGTTGCACAAAAACTCTCAGCATGCATTAGACGTAAGCAAATCTCATGAGACTTCAGCTCAGTGAGCATCTAAAGGTTTAATGGGGGCGAAATGGAACTTATTGAGACGTAGGTAACAGCATGAATTTTGGTTCTGGCTGCTCAGTACAACATGGCTACGTCCACAATAAAAAAAGACAATAACAGGAGCTGGGATGTACAGTGGAAATTAATCACTGCGTTCGTTATTCGTCTTTAAAGGGGTTTTTACCTTTTTAATGATGGTTAACTTCTTTTTACACTTGCATGACCATGTGAGGAACGTCCCCCTTGGGTCATCAATTTGATATTTGACCAAGAAAATAACTAACTAAATAAAAACCGCCATCATACGTCACATCATGCATGGCATCGGCAAATCTTGGGAGACTTCAAGACTTTTTGCTTTGCCTTTGTATTTTTATTTTTGTTTAATAAGGCCACCACAGAAGGGTACTGACCATAGAAGCGGAAATGGATGTCACTGAGACATAAAGAGCATATATCTCTGTCCTGGCTGCTCGGTACAGCATGGCTAAGTTGACAGACAAGTGCACATATGATAACAAATGGAACATCATCCCCAGGCCCGTCACTTGTCTTCAAAGACAAAATAGAGTACCCGTTTTACTCTTTTTTTTTACCTGACAATGAACACGTCATAAAATTAGCAGTGGTGTAACTTCCTTTTACACTTGTATGATTGTTCAAAAGGCTCCTTTTTGCTTATGTCATTATTGCCTGTCGAGTTAATAGAGCCGTTTATGATGGCTCAAGTTGATCCTGGAACGGATTCATCCAATTTCTATGAGTTTCCCATGGCAAACAAGACCATATAGCGTTTCCACTGTACAGACACACGAGAGACCCTGAGAGGAATTAAAATGTAACCAGCTCTGACTGACTAGTTAAAGTGCAACATACATAGCACCTTGAGCTAGGGAATCAAAGCCAGCCTTTGTCTCTCTCTCTCTCTCTCTCTCTCTCTCTCTCTCTCAAAAAACAAAAATTCCAAGGATTCCGACACTCCCTCTGAAGGCGGCATGGAGCGTGGTTTGCATTTGGATATAATATGGAAAGATTAAAGGGATGTATAGACTTGGGCTACCGCACACACACGAGAGGTGAGGATCATTCACTATTGCAAGGATGTTGAGGGGTAGCACATCCCAAAACATGCTGTCTGGGGTCACCGGTTTTAAACAGAGGCTCAGCTTCTTCTTTCAGTATCAGTGACCAGTGGCTGCTGTGCTTACTTGTCACAAGGAACAACTGTGTCAATGGTGGCGGGAATGTCGACAAACAGGCCCATCTGCCTCGCTTCCTCCTTGGTGCGCCCTGCTCACGCTCCTACTTTCTCCCTAACTTTCTATTGCCCTTGGGAGGGAAGGGGGAGCAAAATTGTTGGCATCAAGATGCAGGAATATTGACTGGTGGACATCCATAATGCTCTTAAAATGATTTGTTGTGATTATGGTGTGTGATACAACAGTACCTCAATTGGATTTTTGATGTGTATCAATATATGAATCAATAATGAAAACAAGTGGAGGTCCAACTGATATAGCTTTCTTTATCATATGCAGAAACATTGAATAAAGTGCAAAGAAACCGTTTGGGGGTTGCTTAATTGTTATATTATGCTTGTTTTTGGTGTTTGTCTTAGCGGGGCGGGCTACCTTGTGCAAAATAGCAACGGTATGCTAATTAGAATTCATTAAAATCACCTCAAAGTGAGCCAAAAGTGTCCCCTCTCCAACCCCCCCCGCCTGCAACACACACGTTTTAGGTCAGGATTATTCTGGTAGGAACAACACGTTAATTCCCATAACTAAAAATTATTATTATTAAACTCATATATACGCTTAAAGTGAGTTATTAGCAATAAGAAGCAAGAAAAGCACCTGTCTGCTGCTGGATTATTGCGTCACACCCACCTGTCCGGTCAGTCAGTATCGGTGCGCGTCGAAACCAAGCTGAGAAGTAAACATTATTAAGAAACGGAGCCTGCAGGGGGAAACACGCCGTCCTATCCAATTTAAGGCTTTGGCCTGCAGTAATAACCTCGCCTATCCTCTTTTACACAATCCGATCCCATTAAGGACGACGGACGCACGGGAAGACACCATCCAAGACGCGCGTAAAAGCTTCCAAACATGCGTCATTTGTGCTGGTCAAGGCTGGGTAGGGGATGACACATACTAAATGCAACCACACAAACACGGGTGTTCGTCATTTATGTGCGCAAGTCAGCGAAAAAACGACTTAGAACATAAATTAGCAGCAGAAGGGGTGTGTGTGTGTGTGTGTGTGTGTGTGTGTGTTTCTTGGACTTTACCTTACAGATGATCCAAATATTAAAAAAGGATCCTCCTCCGCCTTCTTGGTGGGATGAAATGTTTAGCCAACGAGGAAAGGGATCAGCGCGTTTTTTGCAAACCCCCCTTCGCTACCAGAGCAACCTGTTGCCAACACGCCTGGTAGCCTTGGCCCCGCCCCCTGGGACGCGTCATTGGACAGGGATGCACCGGTGGGCGGTGCTTTGTTCCAGGTCTCGTTCCCGTGGTCGCTCACTCCATTGACTATTATAGTGTCAAGTACAGCATTGGTTTTAGTAAATTTGCAACATTTTCCTTTGTAAAATGAGCTAATATTAACACGATTGAACCCGTATGATGTCCTTCAAATTCACTCACAAATTTGACAGGCCAAAAACTGCCAGCTTAAAAAAAACCCTGCTGTATTTATATCAAATATGATCTCTTCCTCCTGCGATTAGCTGGCGACCAGGCTCCAGCATACCCCCACGACCCTAATGAGGATATGCGGCATTGAAAATAGATGGATTCTCACTTCTTCATGCGGAAAAACCGTTGTATTTGCAACGTTTACTTTTAAATGAGCTAATTTTAACATAACCCCTTAAGATGTCCTTAAAATTTGCTCACATTTGACCCGGACAAAAACGGCCAGCTTCACATAAAGTTGTGTTTGTAATACTTTTTAGCATTTTTCACCATGCAGAAAAAAACATTGAATTTTCAACATATTCTTTTGTAAAATGAGTTCATCTTGTAGCTAATCTTAAACCCTTAAAACGTCCTTTAAATTCACTCACACGTTTGACAAAAAACGATCAGCTTCCCCAAAATACTGTAGCTGTATTTATGTTAATACCCCCCCCCCCAACTTTAAACCAATCTTTTAAAACCTCCTCAGCATTATATATGTACAGTTAACCTTGTTTTTTCTTGACAAAAACAAACATTTTCACAAAATAAAACTGAATATTTTTTTGTAGTGCACTCCAGTCAAAAAAAGCCATCTGGTGGATACATTTTCAACAGTCCATTTGTGGCCACGAGTAACAAATGTGTATTTTTTTGTGTCGCGTTGCCACGTTAGGCTAACTTCAAGAACGCAGAAGACAATTTTACTATTTTTAAGAATTCTGGCAAAGTCCCTCCAAAATACTGAACGGTACAAAATGTCTCTAGGAAAGGTTACAAGTAAAAACAAGATTTCAATTCTTACCTGGATGTGATAAGACAAATGTGCGGACCTGTAAAGAAAAGTTACGTCACGTCTATGTCGTGGTCTTACAATGCAAGAGTAGTTACTAACCTCCAGAGGATCAAAGCAAGTAGGTATCTCAGACAAAACAGAATGATCGCCTTCATCTGTGAATAAAGTCACGTAAGTTTAATATAAAACACCAGCTAACATGGAAACGAATAAAAATCAGACAAAATGTACGAAACGAATCTTGTCTTTTACTTCAGATTTCAGTACCTGTGGTTCCTCCGGCGTCCACCGGGAGGCGCCAGAGCACAGCAAGAGAACACAGCACAAAAAAAGCAGGTACAAAAACTAAAAAAACGGAACAATAAGACAAAAAGAAAGGCAACTCGGACATTGAATTGTGGGGGGGAGCAGGGACAGAGATAGGGGAGAGTAGCAATTAACACCTTGACAGGATTGTGACAATTTTGTGTTGGCATTCAGTCTGCTTGGACAGTTACTGTTGGTTCGCACATGCAACCCTCCTCCTATCACTGAACGATGCACAGCGGATCATGACAGGCCACGACTTGCACTATTTAAACACCATTCCCCCCAAAAAGTGTTTACAATTCACGTCTTATGTAGAGAACAGAAATAAAACACTTGAATGTACTGTATAAAAAAGCCATTGTGTGGAAGTGACTCGTTTTGTTCACAAAATGTTTTTCTGATATATACAATGACTTAAAGGTCTGTGAGGTATGACTGACAACATAGCCCGCATCTCCTTTGGATTCATCAGCACTGGGTGCAAAATGTTTAGGGTAGAGCGATTGTTAAATGACCTTCGAGCAGAGGTGCCCAAAGTTGGGCCCAGGAGCCATTTGTGGCCTGCAAGTTACTTGCTGGGCCCAAGGTGGCCGATTCTGCACATAAATTGAACAGCCTCTATTTGCTTTGTCACCCGTGTTACAAAGCTGAGATGTAGCCTGTTTTTCTTTCAAATACTTGCTTAGCATATCTTCGCCTATATTGCATTGGTTATTAACATGTAACAAAGTCAACAAAAGGTGAAGAATAACATGTAAGTGGCCCCTGCATCCTTCGATTTTTCTGTATTTGGCCCTCCCTTGAAAAAGTTTGGACACCCCTGCCTTAGAGAAAATACCACCCTCCCTGATACACTTGCTACAGGGACGTACCACCGCATTTTAAAGATGATGCACTAGAGAATGATGAAAATATTTAAAGCAAAAACCCTTGACAAGACCAGGCACTCTTTGTGTGATTTTTTTTTGTCATGGTTAATAAATACACGGACCAATTTGTGGACGACTTTTTAACTGAAGTTTGCATCAATTTAAATGGCCGATGGTGTGGGTCAGTCACAAAGTATGTGTGAGGTAGTGTGTTGGTGTCAGTGCGTAAGCAAGATGTCTGAGCGAGTGTGTCAGTTAACATTCATCACAATTTCAATCCTGTTGTTGTTTTGAGGAGTTGGGGGGGCAGTTACCTCACTCAAAGTGCTTTATAATACATAAGCATGAATGTCATGTGATGGTTGTAGTGAATGTAAAGGGCTAGTCCCCTCAGACCCCTCAGCTCTCGTTAGCCGCAACCAGCTGGCCCAGTCCCTGGCGCACGAACACGGCCTGGATGTCCTTGGTTTTGATGCAGAAGTCACACGCCCACACGGCGGCGCTCTCCCGTGTCAGCAGCCCGTACGCGGGCTCTGTCAGACCTGTGCAGTCGCGATGGAACCAGCGCTGGCATGACGCCTCGCACAGGATGGCGTCCTGGTCGTCGTGCACCTCCGCCACACACAGGCCGCAAGGGAAGACCATGCCGGGACCACCCAGCTTCCCTGGGCCGGAGCCGGGCCCTGCTGAAGGGGCAGACGGGCCGGGAGGCAAGGGGGACTGGGTGTTCGGGGTGGAAGTGGAGTTGGACGGGGGGTTGGGGTTGCTGCCGGGGGTGTTGCCTCCATTGTTGTTGGTCATGTTGTTCTGACCTGAACTGGGGGCGACATTAGGCATGGGACCACCAGTGCCGGGGGTGTTGTTTTGCTGGTTGTGAGAGGCGGAGCCTGAGGCTGAGTTAGGCGGAGTAGACTGCTGCTGCTGCTGGACTGAGTTGTTCGAGTTGGGAGTGTTGGCATTGTTGGGGGGCTGCAGCTGATTTGGGGGTGGATGCTGAGGTTGGCCTGACCCATTCAGGGGGCCACTGGGGGAAGAGTTGGGCTGTGGCTGTGCCGAGGGAGGCTGGCCAGGTGTGCCAGCATTGGGCTGCTGCATGTCAGGGTGGCCTGGGAAGTCTCCTCCAGGCTGTGGTGGACCAGAGTTAGGAGGACCAGGGGTGGTGTTATTAGGAGGCGGGCCATTGGGATTTAGGTTAAGCTGCTGTTGCTGCTGCTGCTGCTGAGACCCAGGTGGAGGTCCTCCTGCTCCCCCAAAATTTTTTCCATCCTCGTTGCCTGGCCCAGGTGGACTAGGACCAGGATAGGAGCCATCCTGTGATGGAGGGAATTGTCCTTGAGGGGGCATTCCTGGTAGTCCCCCCAACATGTTGCCTCCAGGACCACCACCCATTCCACTCATCATGTTCATCCCCTGGCCGGGCCCCATGCCACCCATGGGAGGCATGGGCCCATGTGGGGGCCCTCTGGGGCCCCCTCCACCAGGTAATGGTGGACTATTAAATGGGTGCCCCCCTTGTCCATGCTGCTGTTGTGGAGGCATGCCAAATCGAGGGTGGGGTGGACCTCCACCTCCGGGACCTCCAATGCCCCCCGGAGACAACATGGGGTTAAAGCCTGACCCAGGGTGCATGGGTGGGCTGAAGTTTGGTGGTATATTGAATTGGGTTGGTCCACCAGGAGGGAATCCACCCCCTCCTCCTGCCCCCCCACTGCCGCCCCCGCCCCCACCTCCGAAGCCAGGCATCCCGCCAAAACCTAACTGGTGGTGAGGTCCTGCGTTGGATGGCGGTCCAAACGGCGGTCTACGGCCTGGCTGTCCGCTGCCTGGTCCTCCCATGAATGCCATACCACCACCACTGCCGCCGCCGCCCATTCGTCCCCCGCCTCCATAACCACCTCCTCCACCTGCACCTGGGCTAGGAAGAAAAGGGGCACCGCCTGGTCCGCCCGCTCCACTGGGTCGAGATGGCGGTCCAAAATCATCGTCGAAAGGGTTGGAGGCCACCAGGTGGTCCACCATGGGGGTGGGAGGGGGTGCAAACTCCGTGAGGTGCGAGAAGCCCGCTGCCTAAATTTAAAGAGAAGGAATGCTGTAATTTATGAATGAACGATCTTAAAGAACGGCCTTTCAAAACACATACTTCCATTTCCGAGCACACCGCCCACATTCACATTTGTCCACTGCATGGTACCCACTTTACTTGGCACCGCTCTACTCGCTAATGCTGCATCTCCATTGGCAACACCAGGTACTAAAGGTGATAACCACAGCAATACTTTTCTCAAAAAGGAACAATTGGAAACTGACCTTATTTAAAAAAAAATACGACTCAAAAGGCCGCATTAAACACAAATGTTGACACAACACACACAATTTAGCTTAGCGTCTAAAAGTTTTGCTTTCCTTTGGCTTTTTTTGAGATGCCAAAACTTAGTTAATAGACTTCATTGTGTGTATCAGTGCTTTTTAAACACTTTGAGCACATTCAACAATGCCGTGCTTATAACTGGAACGGTGATATGAAATTCTCATGTGGTTAGATCCCCATTACTGAACTGTCCAAATTCCAGAATCAAGACAAGATTTTGGACAAAACACTTCCAATACGCTATTGTGGGACTTCCTGTACGTATTTAACATTGGTGAAAAATACAATAATATGGGATTTTTACATCAGATGGTCAAAACTGTGGCTAACCTGTGAGGTGGACTTCCTCGCCTTCTTCTTCTCTGGGCTCTTCATTTGTGAAGCTGCAATAGAAACAATAAGCAGAAGAGGGATGGAAAGGGATTATTATCCACACTTATGCTATTGGTGGACCACCAAACAAGAAGAGCATCCCATTTGGATTGGCCAAATACCCCTTAGTGACAGAGTGGAGCAGCTTTTTAGACCTAGGGCCTCTTTTTTTTGTGCGTCCAAGTCCGACAGTTGAGATGGAGTCAATGAAGCGACATAGACTGGCATGAGGACAAGATGCTTGTACATCCAGGCGGTTATCATCAGTCATGGAGCCTTGGCAGGCTTTTTTGGGGGGAAAGGGGGATAGAGAGAGGCCGCAAACAGGCAGAAGATCAATGAGGGGAGGACAGGAGAAGACGAAGACATGAGGAGCTGAAGGTACATTAATAGCAGGAGATCCACAGATCCACTCTGTGAGAGACAGCCACCACCAGGGGACAGTCGTGAAGTTGGGACATAATCATGGGAGGGGGAGGCGAGAAGGGGTTGCTAAAACAGCACCAGTGCAGCCCTTTGCAGCGCAGTAATGGATGAATCCTGCTGATTTGGGGGAGATGGGTGAAGTTCATTCCTACCTTTGCTTCGTTTTCCTTGTCCCGCCAGTAGTCTCCCCGATTCGGCAGCCATTAGCTAACACTACTGTGGGTGATGTCACCGTTTCATATGCAAAGAGGGGGAAAAATGTGAAAAATGACGACGTCCTGTGGGTGGTGGGGCCCAATCTAGCTTGGGGTCATGTCAAAATGGCGAGTTTGGTGGTGTGGATTGTGACTCTAGGCCCAGGTCTGCACACTCTGCTTGTTGTCACGCCGGGATTTGGTCACCAAATCAACGTCAGGTTAAAAAAGTGAGCTGGTTGCTTCTTTCACTGCAAAACAACTCCGTAATTTGATAGCTTCCTACCTGCAGTACTGTCAGTAGAAGTACACTAAAGAGTACATGATCACTTACAGATGTGCACAGCTTGGATGCCACCTTGGGCTAGCCTGCTAGCTAGCCACGTTACTCAAAAGTGGCTACCGGGTTTAGCTCGCACCTAATTTGCAATAGACACCACAAATCGTGCGCTATCACAAATGTAACTTATCACATCACCAAAGAGAAGAGGCAAAACAAAATGACTCCTTCGGCAAATGTTGTTTACTAAATGCTAGCGTTAGCCTGTTAGCCAGCTAGCTAGCTAACGTTAGCATGCCACTGGAGATACCTAGCCATCTTTTTTGGGGGGGAGGAAACTGTACCCTTTCTTCCGTCGCTCTCGCTCTGCTGTCCGTTAAATTGAAACTCTCTGGCGTCTTCGCTCGCCGATCCAACATTTAACTAGAATTCATTGAGGGGGGAGAAAAAACGCAAATTTAGCCATAATTGCCGTGGCCTTCCCTCGCCACCGGACAAAGAGGGACAAGCAGGAGTAGCCCGAATCATGGAAGAGTACATGTCTTGCGACAATGGGGGTGTGCCGAGTTATCGTCAACGAATATAACACTGCCACAAAGCAAAACTCACAATTTTACACCGCGTGACATTCCATACAATTATAAATAGGATGATTTAAAATACACAAACATTACAATTGTATATCGTTCATTTTCTACAACATAAGCTATTGGTGTCACCCACCTCCCGAACACATTTTAAAACAGGCCACTGTTCAACTAAAGCGGCGATTAATTAAAACTGCAGTACAATTAACAATTTTATGCAATATTTAGGCAGAACTATGCGCTGTGTGGACACATAAGTTTAAATGTACATAATGTACGTCCATTGTCATCGATGTATCATCGCTAGTCATTAAATCAACTTCTTAATAAACGTATCACATATACAGAAAATGATTACTCTTATGTATTTTTAAATGCTCACCTTTCAAGTGTCTGTAGTATGATATAATCTAATTATGGATTAAAATGAACAACATGTGAGGGTTTAAGTAATGTGAACGGGCTGTGGTGATTTTCAAATACATTTCATGCAATATTTAGGCAGGATTGCACTGCTTTTCAGCACTTTTTGGACAAAGTATGAATGAAAAATACATGCAAATGTGAGGGTTTAATTAATGTGAACAGGTAGCGTTTGATTAAAAATACATTTTAATTAACATTCCATGCAATATTTAGGTAGAATTGTTTTTCTGCCCTTTTTGGACAAATTATGAATCAAAATGCACACATGATGGTTTAATTAATACAAACACATATGAACAAAGCTTAAATCAGTTTTAATCAATATCTAGTCACTGTTTATCCATTTAAGAGTTTATGACTGCCCCTTTTTAACTTCTCAAACCCCTCCCCTTTTCACTCTCTCCTTCCATGAGAAGACAGTAAAAGCCACCAGGAGCAAGAAAAACAGTTTATTGTCCCCAAAGGAGCAATCTGATGCAAGGAAAATCCCAAATGGATCCAGTAAAGGTAGTTTTTAATTGATATACAGTATGTACGTATATATGTATGTATTTAAAAAATAAGCCTTTTCAGCTGGTAGTTTTAGTAGTTTTTAGGCTTGAATGGCTTTGAAAAGTATTTATGACATGCTCTAAACAAGATAAGAGGAAGTCCTTCGTTGGAAAGATTTCTAAAGTCCTCCATTGTGGCTCATGGTGCCATTAGAGAACTTTGAGGAGCTACCATGGCAAGGTGGTTCAAGGAGTTCCCCATCAACCTGAAGAACGGTACAGACAGGATCGGCGCACGGAGCAACAAATCCAGCAGCAAAAACCGCAAGAACTCCTCCACAGACCTGAGCAGCTCCCAGAAAGACGGCAAAGTCTGGGACAGCCTCCTCTTGGCAGGGAAAGGACGAAAAAACTCCAAAGGGGACCAGGTCATGGAGGAGCCCATGAAGAGCGCGAAGAGCTCCACCACAACAAACGCTTACATCAGCAGACTGATCCGTGTTGACACACTGGATAAGAGCCCCAACTTCAACCCTGGTAGCGTCACCATGAGTCATCAGCTGGTACCCGAAGCAGAAAAACACAGCAAAACAGACACAGTAAGTTGGAAAATATTCCTATAATAATAAGAATCAGGCACATGTAAAAGATGAAACAAATATTATCGAAACTGTAACTTAAAGATGTACACTAACAATAACAACAATAGTGCCTCAGAACCTACGAATTTGTTTTCAAGCAGTAAAATAAAATGTAAACAACGCTTTCAATTACGAGTGTACATAGCTAATAATTAGCATGGCTATAATTCAAATGTAATTATATTTTGTTTGAATTTTTGCCATTTTTATATTAGCTAGCACAATATCTCATCATTTATTATGTAATAATGTGAACATATATGTGATACATTTTTGTAACCACTTTGAGTAAAATAAAATCACGTGCAGTCATTTATTCTGTACCCATTGTTATTTTTTCCCCCTTTTTAATCTCTTTTAGCACTCCGTGCCTTTCCCCGTCCTCACACCCTCCCTGCCCCACCCTGAATACAAAAAGCTGCTATCATGTTATAAAGAAGCAGCATTGTGTTATACGACACCTACTGTAGGTGCCAACTCCCCCTCTGAGCTGCAGCCTTTGCGATGAAGCAAGAGAAAGAAAGCATGGAGGTGATAACGTGGTTTTAAATGTTGCCACCCTGCAGGTCATTATCCTTGAGGACTACGCCGACCCCTTCGATGCTCAAAAGGCCAGAGAGCCAAGGGACTCTGAGAGACTCGGGGACAATGATGGCTACATGGAGCCTTACGACGCCCAGCAAATGATCACCGGTATGTGTTTTCCACGGTGAAACCCCCGCATTGCTTGTGTACCCCATCGGCCCCACTCAAACAATGGCTGCAGTTTCCAACCCTTGCTTCCTCTTTCCTGTTTCTGCTCTCAAAAGGAAGTTAATGCCCACCCCCTCCTCAACTCAGTATGCCTAAACCCCCTATATGGAGCCTTCATCAAAACTTCCCAACATCCAGGAAGACCGGTGGTCCATCATCCAGTCACATGTTTTCATTGCATCGCTCCATTGTTAGAAGTCACAATAGGCTGCTGCCAGTGTGCGCATGTTTTGCTTTGTGGTTGTTTTTTGTTCTTATTTCGATCACTAGTAGTGGCGCTACTTCCAGCTCTCCTTCTGGAAAAGCCCTTAAAGGAGGATGTGACGATGTGACTAGGAAGCTTGAATCACTCACTCACAAGCAAACAAGAAGCTGAAGTCATGGAGGAAGGTTTTAGGAGAGAATGGCTGCAGAGGTGTTTTTACAGCACAGGTCACAACCGGGCATACGATTTTTGCCGTTCCCCAAAATGCTGCATTTATTTATTTATTTGTTTGTTCGTAGTTGTGGTGACCATGGCTAAATTACCTACGTAGGCTGCACGTGTGGTGCACGACACACATACGGAGTCCGCAAGTGTGGCGTAAGAAAAAAAATGTACCTTTTGCCCAAACCTGATACCAGCAAAATGTACAAAAGGCACACGTTGGACGTACGGACGAGCATGAAGACGTACAAAGTGTGTAAGTTTGCCTTGCAACCCGAAAAATACGTAAGCGGCCGTAGAGTTTGTTTGACATGACAAAGAACCTCAGCAGCCAGTCTGCGGCCAGTCTACGGCTGGAAAATCAGCACGTCACACGCATGCCCTCCGTGCGTTTTTTTTTTTTTTTTTGTACGCAGACCGGCCGTAGGAGCCCGTATGACCGGTTGTGACCTAGTCTGAAGAAACGCTCACCCCCAAAACACACAAATTCCACGACAATTTTCGCTTGTGCCAGTGCAGCAGTCTACAGAATTGCTCAAATTCTTAACTTCTTGTTTAGGTCACATGTTTGCATGGACAATCGCTGCTATGCAGAACACGGGCCGCTATTATTTTAACACCGATTTAAAAGACACGCAAACAAACAACATCACTGTGGCATCTCCTTGGAATGGCGGCATGCAACAGGCAAAGGACAGGGAGGGTCGGCAGGAACATTAAGGAAAGTAAGACTTTTAAAAAATGGAGACAATTTAGATTGTTCACATTAATTTTGCCATTTATCGCCACGACTGTTATTTGGCTTGCATTTTTCGCTGCCACACACATCAGATGAAGGACAGGGAGAGCTCGCAGGAAAATGTACTACTAAAAACACCACTATAATATTTGAAAACCTTTTTTTTTTTGCCTGTGTGAATTTAAAGAGATAACCCTTATAATATTGTTTTCAAGACTCGTTTCCTGAGTGTTCCTGCCGACTCTCCCTGTCCTTCATCTGATGACTGCAGCAGAGAAACTATAAATACCACTGTAAGATGGAAATTTGCCATTAAATTGACATTCTACGTGAACCTTTTCACCATTTTTATTAGTATTAAATTTTTTTTTAATGTATTTTGGCTTTCTTCTCTGATTGGCTAGGACAGATCACATGGTCCAGCTTTGCTTTCTCACTAGAACCAACTCCTAACTATTTTAACAGACCTTCCAATGCCTTTCTATATAATTGCGCCACTCAGAAGTACTCTTGCGTATGCAGCTTTGATACAAACATGGCTTTGATCTCCACTCTTCCAGAAATCAGACGCCGCGGCTCCAAAGATCTGCTCAAAGTGCAAATGGAAGGGAGTGAGGCCCCGGCAGAGAGGGGTCAGCCTGCGAACTTGCACCTGTACGATGCCCCTTATTATGAGGGAAGTGGTGAAAGCGAAAAGGCGGCGGTTGCACGGCCAGAGATGGATATGCGCACGTCTATGGAGCATGAGCTGCCTTGGGAGTGGAGGAAGGAGCACATTGTTAAAACTCTGTCAGGTGCACACGATATCTTTTTGTACGAAACATCTGCCGAGATCCAATGCAAGAGTTCAATCAAAAATGTTGCATGTGACCATATTTATTATTTTGGTTGCTGTATGCTACTGCACTGCATCCTACTGAGACCAGAGTCTACCATTTTGACCCCCCTAAGGTACACGAAATATCAAACACATCTCCTAATATGATGTAATGCAAGGCTGCACCATTGCAAACTGCAACCACAAATGAAACATTTCCTTAAACCACTACATCCTTTTGTTAGATCTTGGCGCAGGTGTACCCTCTGAAATGTTCGGTCAGTGTTCACGCTAATTAACTTTTCGGCGCCACTCTCCATCCGTCAGCTCACTTTGACGGCCCCGAGTGTCCACCCAAAGACTCTCACCTCGCAAGTAGACAGCACACAAGGCAGAAAAGCTGGACGCAGAAAATCCTCAGGTCCTCGTCATCCTCCAGTCCCGGAAGCAGCCCTGAAACTGTGGCTTGCTGCGTTGACCCCACACGACCCCTGGAGAAACAGAGGTAGACCCGAATTGTCCAAAAATGGTGTGACAATTTTTTTTAAAATTTAACATCATCTCACCTGTCCAGCTGGTACCATGGATACGTGACTCGGCAGGAGGCGGAGCTTCAGCTGCAGGCCTGCAAGGAAGCGAGCTTCCTGGTCAGGAACAGCGAATCGGACAGCACAAAGTACTCCATCGCCCTCAAGTGAGCCTCACCTGAAAGTTTTATCCCGAAGGTGCATGATGTTCCATTTTTATGATCTTTTTTTGTTGTTGTTGACCAGAACAAGCCAGGGCTGCGTTCACATCATGGTGGCCCAGACCAAAGAACACGGCTACACGCTGGACCAGAGCAGCTGTGTCTTCCCCAGCATCCCGGAAGTGGTACACCACTACTGCGGTCAGCGGCTACCTTTCAATGGGGCTGAGCACATGACCCTGATGCACCCCGTGCCTCGAATACAATAACTCACTCAGGAATTCATAAAAAAAAAAACACTCAAATTCTGTGGTAGGGTTGCAAAAGCTGGGAGTTGTCCATGGGAATGATTATGAATATACTGGAAATGTGCCCAGTTGGGAATTGGAATATAGTTGAAAATTCCATGCATCCATTTTCTATGCCGCTTATCCTCATTAGGGGGTATGCTGGGGCCTATCCCAGAGGGATACACGAGAGGCAGGGTACACCCTGGACTGGTTGGCAGCCAATCACAGGGAACCAGTACCCAGAGGAAACCCACGCACGCACGGGGAGAACATGCAGACTCCACACAGAGATGTCCAACGGAGAATCGAACCCAGATCTTCCTGATCACCTGACTGTGTGGCCAACATGCTAACCAGTTGAAAATTGATGACGGAATTAATCAAAGCAATAAAAAAATGTTTTTAAACCCTAAAAATTCTCATTCAATAGCATGAGCAAGTGTCTCCAAACATTTGAATGGTATTGTACTCGGTTACATTCATATGTGTATTTTCTTAACATTTATCTTTGCTTAAATTAAATAAATAATTCAATTAAATTCCCCTTAATTTAGCCATTACAATGAAAATATTTATTTAAAAAGAAATGTACTACTTCCAACATTCCTTAGCTGATCTTCCCATGGAAAATTCCCAGAAATGATCCAGTGCAGCCAAAATGTCTGGTCAGTGTCGCGCATCAGGTACTTGTTTGTATCTAGCCTACTTTATGTGAAATTAAAACATGTATTATTCCATTATCGTTCAATATCATAATTTCTCTGCTGTTTTATGTTTTTTCATCAATTGCTTCACGTTGAGCCGATGAAAAACCTCCATAATACTTGTTGTGAAGTACATTTAGGGGGCGTTTCGCAAACCAGAAGACACTTGTACCAAATAAATGGGACTTCGGGAGCGCTGTAACTTGTAACTCTCTGGCTCCCTCTTTTGGCCGTGCCTCTCCACTGCACCACGTTTACCTCCCACAAAGACCTGTTTAAGGGTAGCTGCTAAAAAGCCATGCATAAAAAGCATGTCATTGCCGAGATCTAGTGCCTGCAGCTACCTTCTAACTGATGTTTTTATTCTTTTATATCTGTCCCTTGGGGATTTGTTTTAACTGTGAAGTTGTTGTGTTTTACTGTATTATGTCTACAGGGGAAGTCCTTGACACTATCTATGGCTACTTTATTTCCAGAACAACCATGGACAATGTCTGGAACATTAACAAGCGATTAAAATGACCTTCATGTGCTTTTGTGTTTCATTTATTACTGACAAATCCTGAAACAAACAGTTCAGTGAAAGGAATTTTGCTGCTCCACCTTAAAAACTCAAAAGTCCCCTGGTGCTATGTCATGCATTAGTGCTCACGCCATCATAATTTAAGTCTGTGTCAACTTTAAAACAAGCATTTAAAGGATTGTCGTTTTTGGCCGAGCCCTCGTGTGCAGATTATTCACAAGCAGACACGCGCGCCTTGCATACATTTCCAACTGTCTTCTTTTGATTTGAAAAGATGCTACTCATCCCCTGGTGCCACCCCCCCGTCCTCCTCCTCTCTGATCCCCGAATAAATCAACAATACAAAGAGACAAACGTGGTGGTGGTGGATGTGGGGAACGATCAAAGCGGGTAAAACATGTTGAAAAAGATGACTGAATGAGGCTACAGTCTTGTTTGTGCACAATGAATCTTTTAAGGTCCCTTATTATGCAGAATTGACTTTTTAATGATGTTCTAAAAGTAATGTGTGTGCCGAGAGCAAGACAGAGAGAAAAATCAATCATCACCCTCACTTGGTTGAAAAGCAGGCTTCGCTATGCATCTTAAAGCCTGGCGCTCCACATGTGGGAGCTCTAAGTTTGATCATTTTGTTTTCCTTCCGTGAAGAGGCTAGACGGTGGTTTACCAATAATGTATGCAGCGATGTAAATCAGGCTTTGCTACGCATCTTGAAATAAAGCCCTGCCAACTAATCATCAGTCAGCACTAAACGTGACAGAAGTACTTTGGATTTCTTCAGCAAATAGGCTAACCTAGCATGACGCTGCTGTTCAAATGTGACTGCAATGCTGGCACTGTGGCTCACATACTGTAGCTATGCTAGGGTTGCTAACATTTGTTTTCCTCCTCTATCACTTCTTAATGCAGGGGTTCTCGATGACTTTGTCATGCCCACCCACAGGCGACGCCCCCCTGAATTGGAATACTATACTGACAACCTGTAGTGTTTATTTATTTATTTATCTGTACAAACCACCAGATGCGTTGCTGGGACCAGCATCACTCAGGCATGAATGAAGACACCGAGAGACCCGCCAACCTTGAAGAAATTCAAGTATAGTATACAAGTAGTACAGTTGTTCTCAACTGGGAGTCGGGAATCAAAAATGGGCCACGGATCCATTCTGAGTGGGTCGCAGGCAACGAGTCAAAAATATGTAATATACAATCGATGTCGGGCCGCACAGTGGCCAAGCAGTTAGCATGTTGGCCACACAGTCAGGAGATCGGGAAGACCTGGGTTCGACTCTCCGTTGGGCATCTCTGTGTGGAGTTTGCATGTTCTCCCGTTTCCTTCCACATTCCAAAAACATGCATGTTTTGGCGACTCTAAATTGTCCATAGGTGTGAATGGTGCCCTGCGATTGGCTGGCAACCAGTCCAGGGTGTATCCCGCCTCTCGCCCGAAGGCAGCTGGGATAGGCTCCAGCATACCCCCACGACCCTAACGAGGATAAGAGGCATAGAAAAAGAATGGATGTCTGACTTGTTTTTTTTCTTTTATTTTCAAATAAAATTGAGGAATATTTTAGTCATCAAAGTGAAATAACTGAATTTGTAGTCTTATTTTTTTTTTCAATTACATTTTAATTGATGCATTATTTGCACACAGTTATCATGTCCTTCTTTTTAGTTATCATTTCCTTGACAAAATGCCTTAATAAATTCCTCTAAAATGCATTTTGGACATGTAATTATGCGTGTTAATGTTTCAATAGATGACATAGGTTATTTAAAAAAATACATTTCCTTGGTTTGACTTAAATGAAGGTATAACAAAATCTAAATAAAATAAATGAATAAACACATGAAAAAAATATAACATACAAAAGTCAGTGTAAAAAAATTGAAATAAAAACGTCTTAAATAAAAGTGGGTCGCAACTTAATGACTACAGGAAAATATGGATCCCAGATTGAGACCATTTGAGAAGCCCTTATATCATATACTGTACAGTAGTATATAGTATAGAAAACAATCATAATCAATTGCTAAATTACACAATAAAGTACTTAACGGTGCTTCTTGGCTTCTGGTTTCAGTGGTGCAGCAATTTTATCTAAAAGTCTAAAAATCCAATTCCCCATCTGCGCAAGGAAGCTAAGGCAGAAAAAGATTTAAAAAAAAAAAAGAACTTTGTTCAGGTCTACAAAACAAAACAACAATTCTGCACAGACACACTCCCAAATCTTCCCATACGGGTGGACTCTACACAAAAAGGAACAATTGCATATTTTTTTCCTCATTCAGATTCACTTCCTGTATATGTCCCAATACTTTTGTCCACACAGTGTAGAAGAAGAAGGTATTAATAGAAGACAAGTAACACTGCACTCTTGCCAAGGACACTTAATGATGTGATCCCTGTCTCCCTGTCTACTTTTATTACATATCCTCCTCACCTTGTGTCATTTGATGCTGTTTGACCTTGACCCCTGCAGAGGACACGACCCCTGCTTGGTTCGCTTCACGAGACAATTTGAACCGCCTCACTTATTCACTCATATGACCAAAAGTAACTGTAAACTAATTTTATTGGCCTTGTTTATGTGAGGCCTCGTAATGAATATGTATCTTCCGAGGCCTTCGGGGTCTCCTTCCATCAAGATGGATTTCATCGACCCGAGGAAAAGCGGCAGACCTTCTCAAATTCAATCCCCGAGGAGAACATCTACACCGGGAAAAGTTATCTGATACATCTATTTTTATGTTATAGACGTGCTCCACTCTATACCTGAAGGCATCATTTAATTAGTGTCACACGCTCTCTTGTTTGCTCTTGCGTGAAGCATTGATTACCTAAATGCACCACTACGACGGTGGCCTAGAAGGGTCAACACGACAGCTTTAATACATAATGAAGGCCTTCTGTTTTTTCATCACTATGTCACTTTAACCTGATAGACCGTACAAACTTTAGTGTTCTTTATAAAAGAACATGCATAAACATGATTTATTTAGCATTAGTCCCAATTATATGGGGTACAGATGCCTTTAAAAAAAACTCCAGCAACTTTCAACAGCAACCTTACCCCATATATATTTATCCCTCCTCCTCATTATTAACCCAATTATAAACTCTCAATGATGTTACCCCTAAAGTAAACATAGAACACTTAACTTGAAGCCTCAAATATTTCTGTAATGTAAACAAAAGCCACCACGGGAATGAAAGCCACGAGCCAATTAGCTCCTTTTGTATCGGAACAGAGTTGGAATGCAACTAAGTACATACATACACAGCGTCAATTTTTTATGTTTATACTGCACCTCTTACCTAAAGATGTACCTGACGCTCAATTATTTCGTGTTGGTGACCATCGATCAATAAAATAATGTAATGTGCAAGCTTCCTTTCATAAGTTATTATCAGTTGTTTGGAATTTTGATTATCCACATACGCAAAATATTGAATTTTGTCACCTACGGCGTACAGTAATCGATGATCCAAGATGGCGGCCTAATATACGCATGCGCCGCAATCGTTGATGGCAGAGTGTGTTGCCACAAACTCGTTAAATTATACGAAGACACCTTCTGTAAAGTTATTACCCAAAACATAAATGTCTGAGCGGTAAATATTAAATTAAAACTACTTTGTAATATTTACTAACCTGGAGAAAACAGGTAGGGAAGGAGTGAAGACACGAACCATGAGGGGCGGGCAAGGGGAAGTACATACACTTAAAAGGGAACCTTAACAACACCTGCACATATTGGTTCTGCTGTTCTTTGTTTCCTACCTGTACTTAATTGCAAAAATTTACCCTGTATGTATCCCATGTTTGCAATATTTTATCAATTTGATCCGTTTATTTTTTGAAAAAAGATGTGAACAGGCAGGGCAGTTTTTAATACGTGTACAGTATGAACGTTACACAGTGTTAAGATTTTTGGAAAGTGTGGGGGAGCAGCAAATATTTAAATTAATACAAATAATAAATACTGAAATTAATAAAAAATCCCCCAAATCTATGTATATATTTCTATTTACATAGCTTAAGTTACCAGTAAATGTTTTATCTATTTTTCTCGAGCTGCTGCACCTCACACATGGAAAACTGCTGTCTTAGATAAACAAAAGCGTAATTTGACACCACATACTTTTAGCACTTTTTAGACCCTATTTTGTTAACATGATCCTGTTTGGTGTTTGTTATCATCTTTTAACAGCTGAAAAACCGGTAACTGATAGGCAGAGCAGTTTTTGTCTGTTAAACTTTAATCCCCTTGGGGCTAAAACGGGCTCGACAGAGACATTTGTTTACCCAAATATTCAAAAAGTGGCCAATCAGAGGCTGCTGAGAGTTGAGCAAAGTGGTTGACTCCGCCCACTCGATGAGGGCTGACCTGAGCAAGGTAAGAAACAGTCTGTCCACTTCAAGCATGTCCGCCTGCAGTCGTAGTTTAGGGGTGGATTCACTCATACCCAGTGAAGGACAGTCACAGTGCGCCCCCCCACACACACACACGCACGCAAATGCAACATTCCTGTGTGATTATAGAGCTGCCTTCCAAGCTGCGTTCTTGTCTGCTCGACGCCATAAATTGGATTCACTCACTCCTTCATTCAAAAACAAACATGCACACAATCACTCTTCATCTTCCTCTTCTTCTATTCCCCGCGTCCCTCATTTTCGTCAAACCTTTTCCACGTGGATCCAAATCCCACATCTGGGTCAGTTTATACGTAGCCTAGTGGAACAAGACTTGCAGGATATTGTTGGCAGGATGTGCGAGCCGGCGAGCTTTGCTCTGTGGGAATCCCCAACACACACACACACACACACACTCATAATGAAAGTAACACTTTGCTATGACATTGTTTCTTCTTTGTAGCAATTCACACTTGAGTAGAAGAAGATGTGCAAGAAACAAACAACGTGTTGGTTAAATACCACATTTAATATTCGGAAAGAATGCATGAGTCATTACCAAAAAAAAAAAAAGATTACAAAATAGGCGCTCAGAGAAGGAGGAAAAAACGTTCCACTGTTGAAGGCAATAATATAATAAACTGTGATTTAATATTGCATTTGTATTCACAGGAATTCTCACCCCCCTTCCTGTAATTGAATTTCTTCTCACTGCCATTTTTTTGTCCAAGAAACATTCAGAGTAGCAGAGAGTTAAAAAGACTCAGTGATGTGCTGATGAATGCTGCGTAAAGCTGTGAAAAACACATGTGTTGCGGTCAGCGACCCATGTGTTTGTGGCTCGGGGCAGGGTACTGTGCAAAAGTACGTTAGCACTGTTGGTAGCAATGATAGTATCACGCAGACATCCATCAAGGCCAACAACAGCAAAAAAAAAGAAGAAAAAAGATGCTAGTCAAAGATCTGTCAAAGATGAAAATGAGTGGAGCAATCTGCTGTTTTTAGGGATCTACTACAAAAACACTTGTCAAAGATCTTTTTTATGACAGGAGGTGTCTGCTGTTTTAAGTGGGGAAAAGAGCTCGTCAAAGATACTTTAAGTGACAGGAGAAAACACTAGTCAAAAATCTTCTGTGTAAACATGAGTGTTGTTTTTAGGAATCGACTGCAAAAACGATTGTCAAATAGCCACCGTAATAAGTATATCGATGATATGTAAATATAGACAGGAATGGTCTGCTGTTGGAAATGCTGATCTATTGCAAAAGTAGCAGTCAAAGATATTATATTTGACAGGAACGCTCTGCTGTTTTTAGTAATCGGCTAAAAAAAAATGCTAGTCAAAGATCTTCTTTATGACAGGATCACTCCGCTGTTTTTAAGCACCACGTGCAAAAACTCTTGTTAAAGATTCACTGTATGACAGGAGCATGCTGATATTTTTCGGATCTGCTTAAAAAATAAATGTTAATCAAAGATCCTCTTTATGACAGGACCACTCTGCTGTTTTATGGAATCTTCTGAAACCCCTCCCCCAAAAACACCAAAGATCTTCTATGTGACCAGAGTGTTCTGCTGTTAGGTTCCTGCTGCAAAAACACTCAGTCAAAGATCCTCTATATGACTGTTTTTTATGGACTTAATGTAAAAATGGCCACAACTCTCTGCTGTTTTTCACGACCGACTTTAAGAACGCTCGTCAAAGATGTACATCTATCGATATATATAGACAGCAATGCTCTTCTGTTTGGACCCACTACAAAAAAAGGTTAGTCAAAGATCCTCTCTATGACAGAAGTCCTGTTTGTAGGAATCTGCTGCAAAAGTGTTAGCCGCTGGTGGGGGTTTTTAACGAGTCAGTTGTGCACAGAACCTGTGGGCCAGTCTGTCTTGATTGAATATCACTCAAGGAACTCAATCTGCACTTGTATCTAGATTCTCACTAAAGCGCCAACTTGTTGAGCGCTGTGCCACCCCTCCGCGTGGTTCAGTGGAATTCTATTTGGTATATTTAGTGTAATCCTGCAAAGTGTCCCGTATGTGTCCGACCACGGTTTAGACGTTTGCACAGTACTCTGTGTGTTGTTGAAACATTGCGTAAGACAGAAAAATCCAACTGCCTCCTCATCCCCTGTGATTTACAACCATTTTCCCCCTTCCCTCCCCATTCCATCAGCCCCCTCTCCCTGACTCAGTGGTTCTACTCCGCCGCCTCGCCGCCCTTGGGCTTGTCGTCCGTCTTGAACTCCAGGAAGAAGTCGTTGCAGGCCACCGTCAGGGCGCCCATCAGGATGATGAACTCGGTGAAGTCCACCTCGCCGTCGTTGTTGGCGTCCAGGTCGTTCATGATCTTCTCCACCGTCTCGTTATCTTTGGAGCTCTGTCGAGCAGGAAGTGTTACGAGTTAAGAATGTGGCCCTTGAAAGTGTGTGCGCGTGTGTGTGCGCGTGTGCGCGTGCAGGCCTGCCTGTACTTGTGAGTTCCAGCCTGCATGAGCACATACCTTCAATTGTGTGTCAAAGCATCTGCACACTGAAGTGCAAAGTGTGTCATACACACACACACGTACACACACACACACACACACACACACACACACACCCACATGGTGTAATGGCATGAGAGGATCTCATCCTAGAAAATGTCTCCCGCAAAGACAAATGACCTCACAATTAAAGTAGGACAGCAAACAGGCCACACAAGCATAGAAAAACAAGCACTCAAACACACTAGTCAGGACTAGTACTGTAGGACGAGTACTGTTTTGTGGACTAAGTTAAAAAATACCTGTCAAAGATCTTCTATGGGAGAAGAGCACTATGCTGTTTTTAGTAACTAGCTGAAAACCAAACATGTGAGTCAACGATTCTCTTTACGAGAGGAGGGCTCTGCTGTTTTTAAGGACCCATTGCAAAAACGCTAGTTAAAGATCCTCTGCTGTTTTTGGGAATCAGTTGGAGAAAAAAAAATACTCAGATATCTTCTATATGATGGGAACATTCTGGTGTTTTTACTACACTTTTCTTTCATGTTTCTACTACAAAAATGCTTATCCACGATCCTTTTTTTTTTATGACGGGAGTGCCCTGCTGGTTGTAGGAATCAGTTGGAAAACAAAAAAACGTTTGGGAGAGATCCTCTATATGACAGAGGCTGTCTACTGTTTTTAGGAATTTACTGTGAAAAAAACACTTATAAAGATTCTCGATATGACAGGAGCACTCTACTGTTTTCCAGAACCTACTGCAATAATCCTTGTCAAAGATTATTCCTGTGACGGGAGCCCTCTGCTGTTTTTAGGAATCAGTCGGAGAAAAAAGCACAAGTCAAACATCCTTGCTATGACAGGAGTATTCTGCTTTTTTTAAGGATCTACTCCAGAAATTATAGTTAACATCCTTTTTCATGACAGGAGTGCCCTGCTGTTTTTAGGAATCAGTTGAAAACAAAAAATCCTCAGGAAATATCCTCTATATGACAGAGGCTGGCTTCTGTTTTTAGGAATTTACTGGAAAAAAAGACACTAGTCAAGTATCCTGTGTATGATATTAGCACTCTGCTGTTTTTAAGGATCTACTCCGAAAATGCTAGTCAGTGGTCTTTTTTTATGACAGGAGTGCCCTGAAAAGCCAACAAGGCTCAGTAAAGATCATCTCTATATGACAGGATTCTTCTGTTTTTAAGGAGCTACTGCAACAACCCTATTCAAAGCTCATTCATATGACAGGGGTACTCTGCTGTTTTTAGGAACCTACTGAAAAAAAAACAGTCAAAGATCCTCTTTATGACAGGAGCCCTGTGCTGTTTTTAGGAATAAGTTGGTAATAAGTCAACATCCTTTTTATGACAGGAGCGCTCTGCTGTTTGTAGGAATCAGTTCCAACCAAGAAAACCCGAGTAAAGATCCTTTCTACATGACAAGAGCACTCTGCTGTTTTTAAAAACCTACTGCAACAATCCAAGTTGAAGATCATTTACAGTATGTGACAGGGGCTCTCTGCTGTTTTTAAGGATCTGCTCCAAAAATGCTAATCAAAGATCCTCTCCGTGACAGGAACACTCTGCTGTTTTATAGGATCTACTGCAAAAATGCTCATCAAAGATCCTCGTTATGAGAGCCCTCTGCTGTTTTTAAGAACCGGCTGTAGAAAAAAAGTCAGAGATCCTTTTGACAACAGGAGCCCTATGTTGTTTTTTAGAATCAGTTGCTAACAAGATCAAAGATCCCCTTTATGACAGAAGCGCTCTGCTGTTTTTAGGAATGGACTGCATACAAGATGACGCACACACACGCGCACACACACACACACACACACACACACACACACACACACACCTACCCCTAAGTAACTCCCCAGCTCCTCCAGCAGCAGCTCCTTCAGCTCCGCCCTACTGAGTGTGTACTTGTCGCCTTCCTTCCCCGAGTACTTGTGGAAGGTTTTGATGAGCATCTGCATGGCACTTTCCAGGTTGGAAGTGGGCTCCTTGGACATGCTGCAGAAGGTCACAGAGGGGTCAAGAGGTCAGGGTCGTCCTCCGGGTGCCCGCTCCGGCCAACCCCTCCCTCCCACCACCGGCTTGCGTGTGGGCGCTCACGTAAGCCGTTGAGAAGGAGGTGGAGGAGGAGGCAGAAGCCACCGTTTGACTTCACATTGGAGAGGTTGTGTTGAGGCTTATAGTGTGTTATAGTGAGCTTCATTTTTACTTGGTTTTTGGGCATTTTCAAACAATCTTACACACATTGTGTCAGGCATCTCGGCGTTGCTGCTGCTGCCGCTGCGATGAGACTGTGTGGAGACTGTGCACAGACACAGACGAGTCAGTGAGTCTCAGAGGGGTTCAAAACAAACAAAGAGCATCCATACAGTAAACGTCGCATTATGCACAACTTCTACTGGAAAAAAACAACATATGCTGTGTGGAACTGAGGGATAACTTATTGCAGTGATGTGCGATACCACTGGGTTATGGTTTGGGATGCCACTCTAACCCTGACACTAACCCTAACCCTTTCCAATTCCATACTGAGTCCAATTCAGGCTGATATCGGCGACGCCGGTCCGATACGGACATTTTTCAAATTCACCTAATGGGACTGGTAAATTTTAAAAAGTAGTATATTTCATATCATAGCATAAAGACTACAAAACACTCAATTAATTTAAATTAATACATTATTGATTTAAATAAATTAATAATTGATTAATAATTTCAGTAATTCATTTATTTTAAACACTGAAGTATATTGACGTAGCGGGCTATTACCTCTGCCAAGCGAAAGCGCGAAGGTCTTTGCCGGCGTTTGTCTGTTTGTCTTCAAAATACCTTGAAAAGTTCCGAATGGATTTGGGTGAAATTTTCATGAATTGTCGGAAATGGGATATGGAAGATCTGGGGGTCATCCGGATCAGGAATTTTTTTAAAGCATTCTTTAACATTGCGACATAAGACCATTTTCGCCATTTGTGCGTATAACTCCACAAAAAATGGTCAGAGCACTTGAAAAAAAATACAGGACAAGTTTCCAATATCAAAGACTGACCCCAAAAGTGTAGGATTATTATTTTGGTGTGAATCACAATATGGGTGGGGGGAGGAAGTACGTCCCTTGGTGGAGGTCCGCGCTCTCCGAGTACTTTTCTATTTCAGCCAAGCTAATACACAACAAGAGATACAACAATACATTAAAAAACTATTTCATGGAATGTTCTGAACTCCTGTTTCCCCCCACCAACAGTGGATGCCCTGATCCGCTGCAGGACACGTGCCTGCAATTATCCAACATGGACACCGGCAGTGAAACACAAACCTCGCTTGTTAATTCCGAAAACTAAGAGGCCGAGTAACCTGAGGTGCTTGATGATATGAGGCCTTCCACACTCGCTTAGTCACACAAAAAGCCCCTGGATGCCAATCAACTGTAGATCTATGGCGACATCATCTATCCTTGATCATACACCATGTCGTAGACCTGCTGGAGGGTGTGATATTACACGTCATTGGTCGCTGGTCGAGCCCAAATTAGACAAAAGAGGAGATGAGGATACGTGAAAAACCACGGACGCAGGCGAAACGGGAACTCCATGGAGCCCAGCATGTTTGCAGTCCTGCAATAAGCTCTTGGATAATATAGAAGAGGTTTTACACAATATTTACGACTGCTTGGACTTCCACTCGCATGCGGGTCTTACACAGCAGATACAGTTGCACACTTCATCAGATAGAAGAGGAGAAAGCACATTGAGGTAACCCCCCCCCCACTTACCTGAGTGCTGATGGAAGGCCTGCTTCGTGTTGGATGCGGTGCAGATGGAGAGACAGTCGAGGCAGAGATGGATGAGGAGAGAGTTTACCACTGGCTTAAATATCACCTCAGCCTCCTCCTCCTCAACACACCCCAAACTCCTTCACCCACCCTGGCCTGTCTTGGTCTCTATCCCCCCCTCCACTTCCTCCAACATTATCTATGCAGGGACAACGTGAGGGCACGCCACGCTTTTTGGAACTCTTCTACTCCTCAACCGCTGCACACAAAAGGGTGAAATTTGGTGAAAACATGCACCCCGACTGTGTTGCCCGTGCTATTACTTTTCTGACAAACACGCCACACGGTGGTGCTCTTAAAAACCACATAAGTCAGAGTGACACACAGATCCACCAGACACCCATTCCAACTTTATCGGGTGTTTGGCTTAACCGCCACCAAATTTGGTACACCCACCTTTCGGGGACTGACGAGCACGTACGTGTGAAATCTGAGCAAGATTGGTTGGAAAACATGGCCGCCATCAAGCGAGACGTCTTGCTTACTTAGCAACTAATTGTTCGTAAGACACAGATAAAACGAGCCCGTGTATTTCATGTATGCTAGCTTGTATCATTTTGACAATAATGTGGTGTATACCGAGTGGTTAGCATGTTGGCCTCACAGTCAGGGGATCGTAGCTCGTATCTCTGTTGGAACATGCAGCTCTTAAAATGTTTATTTCAGCATAAAAGGATTCAGAGGCACCCAATTTGTGTTTTTAATGCCAAGTTGTAGAATCATTCCACCCTGGGAAATTAATTATTACGGGCCCTTAACTGATGAATTCATTTCCATGTGAGTGTACGGGGGTGTCGTGAGACTGGATTTTAACATCACTTTTAAGAAAAGTACAATAAAAAAATATGACAATATATTGCAATTAACAAATTTAACTTATTCTACGTTACACTCTTCTGCACGGTGTGTGTATGCTAGCGGCCCCGCCTCCACCCACTGGGTGACTCAGTCAGTCGCAAAAACGTATTTATACGTTTTTATAATCCCGAGTGTCTGATCGCAACAACGTATTTGTGCGTCTTCTGCGGGGTTTTTTAAATGAGAGGCAAGAAGAGGTGATGACGCAACGCCCCGCCAACCCATTTCACTTCAGAGCACTTTCAAGCCATTAAAAGACGGCCACAAGGTGGCAGAAGTGCATTTGAGAAGAGCTCAACAGGGATCATGTTGATCACACAGGACAGGAAGGAGGAAGTGAGAGAGCGTGGAGGAGCGCAGCGTGCAGAAGGTTACGCATCGTAGGGACATTTGAACGCATGCACACGCGCGCGTGCACATGAGTGCACATAGTTCAGTTCCATATGTGGAAATTGTAAATAGGTCATGGTGTTATATTTTGATGTAAAACAAACCCCTTTTTGTGTTGTTTATGTTGTGGTGTAGTTGTTTAGATATTTCAGTTGTCACAAAAGCAAAAAATATTTGTGTCAAAGTGAAAGTTATGCTTGAAATGTTTCTTTTCACAAAAAGCTGCTTTTCTCCCTTTTGTAGTTGGGAACTGATATTTTCCTGAAACGTACCTACGTCCCACTGCTACCTGAAAAAGGTAGAAACAAACTTTCTTTTCTGATGAAAGACGGGAGTCTAATGTTTCTTTTGGCAGGTTCCATGTCCATATCGCCGTAGAACACAATATTCTACATGTGCCTCGAAAAAAAACAAGTCAGAATGGTCTGAAATGGCCGCTGCTGAAGCGGTTGTCTTTTGAAAAGTGGCTGAGCGAAGGTCGGCAGAATGATGGAGTTCATTTGCATTTTTTGTGTGATTAATTTGTTATCGTCCCAGGTCTCGTGCCCACGAGACGTTTTGTTTTCTGAACGCTTTAACCTCACGAGATCTTGTGACCCCCCTGTGAGTGTTTGTACATCCGTGCAGGCATGTACGGTATCTGGTTACACACATCCACTTGTTTTCGGGTAGGTTGTCACAGTTTTATTTCATTTGTCAGCCATGAGACACGTTACATTGATGAAGCAATTAAATGACACAGCTTTTACATATGAAGAAGTAGTGGAAAATGAATGACTAACATTGTGGCGTTTGGATTGGAAACACACCTTTCCAAAACACTCACACACGCTCGTTTGGTGGGACGCACACTCCGCAGGAAGGACTCCTGTGATCTTCACTTGCAGTGTGGTTGAAATCACTCCCTGGCTCTCCTTTTAGATCAGTTTTTGGGTGCGGTTGACACGCTGAGACTCAGAAAGACCAGGCTGAGGTACAATACGTTGGCTTGTTGTGCACTTGAGACCCTCTAGATCCAGTTTTCCCTTTCCAGAATCGATTGATTAAAGTGTACAAAGATCACATTGAAAGCGTATAAAGATAAGAAGCAAATAAAAAGCGTGCCGCTTGCTCGTACGTACAAGCTGGAGGAGTCTTTTTAGTTACAGGAAGTACCTTAATAAGAAAAGTATTCAGGTGAATATGTATTGGAACAAATAATAGCCCAAAATGCCCGGTTTGTTAGTCGATCAAGCTGTAGGGGGGAGAAAATGGGAGCAGTAATATTTACAATGGGAGTGTCTGAGCACATGACTGGCTTGTATTTGCCTTGTTACGCTGCCAACCCAGTTTGCCGTGCCAGCAGGTGTCCAACAACAAGAGAAAAGTGTACTACATGTAGCAGTGGTGGTACGTGAGGCCGTGGGCAGACGTGCAACCGGAGCCGTTTTCTCACGACTGCATTATTGATGGTTTACAACGCATCAAATGATCAAATTGCACGGGAGCACAAAAACTCTAAAAACAACAAAAAAAGTGGATTGCATGTGGATTGGATTGGCTCAGTGTGTGCGCTACACGACAAACAATCCGCCCTCGTCGAGTTGGGCGTACTGCCCACATCCGACGTCTAATCCGCTCGTTTCCAAACACAACAGAGACTCGGGGAATGGGATCCTATTGCAGGTCAAACAGGGTCTTTAGACCAAATGAGAGGCGTGACCGGCAAACAAAACACGTCACGGTAAACGCTGGAAAACCTGTTCAGGACTTAAACAAGTGGATTAGGTCCTGACCGTGCGTTCTACTCATAAAATTGGGTCCGAGACGCATGAAAGGTTTCTGTTTTGCGTAGAAATGGGTCCAGGTAAACGATATCGTAAATTGCATGACGTTATTTGTTTAAAAAGTAACAAAAAGAGTAATCAAGGCTGCAAAAAAATGCTTGTCCGCCATGTTTTTTTGCTGACATCTCACTTTGTGTCAAGACAAACATGAGATATTGCAGTTGCTGTCGAAGCAGCGCCGACATTTTTTCACGCGACTGTTAGTGACCTTTGTGGCGCCCCCTGCGGGTTGTGCTCAAAATGCTTTGGAAGACATGCTAGCATACACGTACTACTCATATCCTCAAAGTTTTATCATCATTAGACAAACGGTCTAATGACTTATGGACAATTAGCTGCCAAGGAAGCAAGACCTTTTGCTTAATGGCGGCCATGTTTTCCGACCAACCTGGCACAAATTTGACACACACGTGCTTGTCAGTCCCCTAAAAGTCGTGTACCAAATTTGGTGGCGATTCGGGGCAAACACCATGAAGTTACAGTGGGTGTTTTGCGGGAGCTGTGCGAGAAATTTCAAGTCAATCGACTTGCGGGGCTTAATGACAGCCCCACCATGTATTACAGCCCCACCATGTGTTGTATTTGTCTGCACAGGCAACGCAGTCGGGGTGCATGTTTTTGACACATTTTCACCCTTTTGTGTGTAGCGGTTCAGGGCTAGAAGCGCTAGCTTACACACACAAATACATACAGTCATGTGAAAAAAATGATTTTCTGAAAAGCAACAAAATAACAAGTCCAACCCTAAATCTATTCCCATCACCATCATTCCTTCCACCCTGTGATTATTTTGGTCCTTGTGGTTTAGATTCTTAATTATTTAGGAGAGCCACACCTGATCTGCCACGTCTAATTGCGGCAGGCTTTATGTCACTTCCAGGTGAAGTGAGGAGAAAGAAGTACTGGATCCTACAAAAAAATAAAAAGGAGAAGGGAACGAGACAATGAGGGTGAGCTGAAAGGAGGGGATGCAAGTATGGCAGCCAAACAATGCGTTTATTGTCATCGCCAAATCAGCACTCAAGCATTTGTGAGGCACAAAGAGGGAAAATGTGTTATTTGTGCCACCCTCGGGCTATTTAGTACATTGGGGTTTTTTTGGTAATCATGTTGTCCTGATTAGGACTTTTTGTTTTCTTTTTAGTCATATTGTCGAAATCCAGTGTCTTTTCATTTGACGTGTATACTGGGCCCATGCATGCTGGCTTGGACCCCCCTCAGCACATTGGTGGCAAAAATGCACTAAACAATTCATCGCTTTAACATCTTCAGACCTGCTCAAAACCAAAACAATGACATTATGATGGCTTAAAAGCGGCTTTTGGTTCATTTTTGCCACAAAGGTGCCAAAAGGGGGGCCTGATTTTCAATGTGACGCTACATTAAAAACACTAATGCAATCAATCCAATTTCGTTGCTGCTCTTTGACATATCCAAGACTCTACTTACCGCCTCCAACTACTATTTTTAATATGCGAAATCATGCATTCTGTTATTTGTGGGTTTTTGTAATAAATAATGACATTTTTCAAATAATCAAAAGGGCACTGAAAAGGTTAAAATATTTTAAATGACTGAATTTTTAATAGTTTTGAGCAGGTCTGAAGCAGAAATATCTGCAAGAAAAATATATTTTCAAGAAAACAAGTCACATTCTGCAAGAAAAAAAGTGGTATATTTCTGAGAATACAAACGTATATTTTTGAGAAGAAAAGTTCTATTTAAAAGAAAAGTTGCATATTTTTTTATAGAAATTTGTACATTTTTGAAGAAGAAAAATTATTGAAGAAATAAATGTTGTATAATTTCAGGAAAAAAGTAAAAAATATTTTTTGGGGGAAGAAATTGATATTTTTGAGGAAAAAAATTCTATTTTTGAAAAAGAAAAGTTGTATATTTTTGAGAATAAAGTCGTATGTTTTTGAGGAAGCACCCATCCATGTTCCTCCGCTCATTCGGGTCCGGGTCCGGGTCCGGGTCGCGGGGACGGCAGTCTCTGTAGGAGACAATCATTTTGAGGAAACTAAATTATTTTAAAAATAAAAGTTGTATAATTTCACAGAAACTTTATAATATTTTGGGGGAAAAACTTAAATTTTTTTAGAACAAAGTCGAAAGTTGTACATTTTTGAGGAAAAAAAGTTCTATCTTAAAAAAAACAGTTGTATATTTTTGAGAATGAAGTAGTATGTTTTTGAGGAAGCAAAATTATTTTAAAAATAAAAGTTGTGTAATTTCAGAAAAAGTAAATATTTTTTGGCAAAATTTATATTTTTGAGAATAAAGTTGGACAAACATTCTATTTTTAAAAAAAAGTTGTATATTTTTGAGAACGAAGTAGTATGTTTTTGAGGGAGCAAAATTCTTTTAAATATAAAAGTTGTATAATTTTGAGAAAAATAGCAATAAATCTTTCGGGGGGGACAAAAAAAAGCTGAATTCCAGGCAAATAAAGCTGCATTTTTGCGAGATTTCTGAGAGAAAAAAAAAGTCTGATTTCCAAAAAAAGTCATACATTTTTCAGGGGAAAACCACAATATTTTAGGAGAAAAAAGTCAATATAAAACGTCTATTTTTGAGAAGAAAAGCTGACTATACTTTGATGTTTTCCTCCATTTCTGAAATCTAAAAAATATCGGCAAATACTGTATTGTCCATAAACCTGTAGTAGTAGTAGTAGTGGTAGTAGTAGTAGTAGTAGTACAGTAGCAGTTCTGCCTTAGAAGAGGTGTTGTCCTGCGTTGTGCACAAGGCAAACATCTACAGTATCTAAACAACCAACTGGTCCCGATGTGTGTTGATTTCATAGCAGGTACATTTTTGGCCACGAAGGTGCCCAGAGGGAAGTACATGTGAGGGTGGCACTGAAGGAAAAGTTCAACGTTAAACACAACAAAAGGGGATAAACAAGTGACTGGTGCCTATTTCTGACGCTAGTGTGTGTGTGTGTGTGTGCGTGCGTGCGTGCGTGTGTTAGTGTGTGTGGTAGCAGAAGAGGGCGGGGTCAGGCTTTGCATTCACAGGATGTTCCATTACCATATAAGGTAAATGCTAATAGTGGTACTAGAAAGCTTATTTAGTGGGCTTTCTCCACAGCTGGTTTGTAGTGGTTGGACAACATCTTCTAGTGGCTCACCAGCTCTTATTATTATTATTATTATTAGTGTGTGTGTGTGTGTGTGTGTGTGTGTGTGTGTGTGTGTGTGTGTGTGTGTTGGATGGTGAATGGATGGATTGTCCCCTATGAGTCCTCCGTCTTCTTCTCAGCCTCTTCCTTGGCAGCCTCAGCCACCTTCTCCACCACTTCCTCCACCTTTTCTGTCTCCTCCAGCTCTCTCACCACCACCTCCGCGGTGCACGATGACGCGTCCACCGTCACCCCCGCGTCAGCCGCATTTACCACCGCCGCTGCTGTTGCTGCTGCTGCTGCTGCTGCTGCAGGCTTCTCCTCTTCCACCACCTCCTCCTTCTTCTTCTCGGCCTCCTCCACCTTCGCTTCCATCTTTACCTCCACCTTCCCGTCCGCCTTGGCATCCACCTTCCCGTCCGCCTTGGCGTCCACCTTCCCGTCCGCCTTCACCTCCGCATCTGCCTTGGTTTCCCCCTCAGGGGAGTTTTGCGCTGCGGGTGGCGCCTCTGCGGCATTCTGGGCGGGCTCTTCTTTGGCGCGACACCGTTGTTCGCTGAGGGACTTGGCCAGGTAGCCCACCAGCTTCATGTACTCCTCAAAGCCCACCTTGCCGTCCTGGTTGGCGTCCAGGCCCTGGCCCATGTTGTTGACCGCCTCTTTGCTGTCTGTGTCCTACAGCGAGAGGTCACAGTTGTTATGCTAACAGCTTGTAGCGTTACAGCAAAACACGGTGCAAGGTCATGCAATTATCCTCGAAACAGCGTCTTGCTTCTTCTTTGGCCTTTTCACCACACATATTCCAAAACAAGGACGCCTGTGCAGTACTTAACCCTGTTGTGTTTGCCACGGTTTGACCCTGGAACAGATTCTTTTGTGATCTTGTGTAATTTGGAAGGAAAACATGTGGTCTGTTTGCGAGACAAAAGATGATTTTTGACAGAAAATGTTATATTATGAGAGTAAAGTTGCAGAGTTTACAGAAAAAAGTAGTACATTTAAGACAAAATATAGCGTATATTTAGAGAGAATAAATTGTATTTGAGAAAAAAGGAGTATTTTTTTTTAATTGTATATTTGCAAGAAAAAAAGTTGTAAATTTTTTAAAATAATGTATTTTCTTTTTTTTTAAGTTTTTTTTTTTTTAGAAAAAATATATTTGCAATAAAAAATAGTTTTTTTTATTAAAAGTCATGTTTTTTTATTTTTTAGAAAAATAGTCCTTTTATGAGAAAAAAATAGACATTTGCAGGAATATATTTTTTCTGAAAAAAATCTATTGGTGAAAAAAAAAGTTAAATTTTTGCTTATGAGAAAAAAAACATTTGTGAAAAAAAAGCTTTCTATTTTTGAGAATAAAAGTTGTATGTATGAGAGAAAAAAAACTAATCTTAGGGCAATAAATGGGTACATTCTGGAGGAAAAACTGTGCACATAATCTGAAGATGCTATTCCAAATGAGGCTAGTTTTGCCTTGGGGGAGGTCTGTGCTCCATCTAAAATGGACTGTGTGTATTGCGCAAAGGCTCCTAAACTGACTTCCATGAAACTGCGCAGGAAATTGGCTTCAGTTTTGTTTGCATTTCAAGATTTGTGCACATTTTCTTCCATTTCTCAGTGAATAATGCAAGAATAAGATGGAAGCGTATGCAGGAGGTGTGTGTCTACGAGGGCTCAATTAGGATTGCTCGTCCTTGGTGGAGGTCTGCACCCTCCTGGGGGCCCTTGCTGCTTTTTGGTCTGTTTGTTAGTAAACAGGATTACACCAAAATAACTTGATGAGACTTCGTGGAACAGGGCGGAGTATCGAATTCACATGGGGACTTTGTGACCTTGTTCGATGGAGTTTGTTGACACTTTTTGGAAACATTTGTTACTTTCTCCATGCATATGCTTCATACACAGGGGTTTGCGTATTTTTGTTACTTTCTCCATGCATGTGCAGGAGTTTTGGTGTATTTGTGATCATTTTTCCCCATTTATATACAAGAGTTTGTGAATTTTTGTTACTTTCTCCATGCATAGAAAGGAGTTTTAGTGTACTTTTGTAACATTCTCCATGCAAATTCTGTCATGCACATTCTGCAGCTGATGTTTTCTGTAGCTGATGTTTTTGAGAAGTGTATATTTGTTACTTTCTCCATGCATATGCAGGAGTTGTGTATTTTTGCTACTTTCTGCATGCATATGCTGTAGTAGTGTATTTTTGTTACTTTCTTCATGCATATGCAGGAGTAATGTTTTTTTTTGCTACTTTATCCATGCATATACAAAAGTTAGTATATCTTGTTACTTTCTCCATACATATACCGGAGATAATGTATTATGGTACTTTCGCCGTGCATTTACAGGAGTTAAGTGTATTTTTGTTACTTTCTCCATGCATATGCAGGGGATAGTGTATCTTGTTACTTTCTCCATGCAAATACGGGAGATAATGTATTGTGTTACTTTCTCCGTGCATATACAGGAGTTAGTGTATTTTTGTTACTTTCGCCATGCATATGCAAGAGTTAGTGTATCTTGTTACTTTCTCCATGCATAAACAGGGGTTTGTGTGTTTTTGTTACTTTCTCCATGCATATACAGGGGTTTGTGTGTTTTTGTTACTTTCTCCATGCATATACAGGAGATAATGTATTGTGTAACTTCGTGCAATTGTATCTTGTTACTATCTCCATGCATATACAGGGGTTTGTGTGTTTTTGTTAGTTTTTCCCATTCATATAAAAGAGTGTTTTTGTTACTTTCTCCATGCATATACAGGCGTTTTAGTGTACGTTTGTTACATTCTCCATGCACATTCTGTAGCTGATGTTAGTTATGGAGGTGTGCAAACCTCGGTGGAGGTCCCAGTGTGAGAGAGAATAAAAGAAAGTGTCCTAACCGACAGGATGTTGCTGAGTTGGCTCTTGACCAGGCTCTGGAAGTCTTTCTTCCCCAGACTCTCCTTCCCTTTGCCGGACTTCAGGAAGACCTTGACCACCGTCTGAATGGCTGCCTCCATGACTGCGCTGTCTAGGAACACACGCCGATTAAATGACAGATAGATCACGTTGGGTCAGTGGAAAAAGAAACAGATCGCGTCCGTTTCGTTTCAGGTGATGACGATGACCAGCATGACGACAAAGGCCTGAGGTGATCTTTGATAGGTCATCTGATCTGTAGAGCTGGGGGGAAGGTGGGGGCGGGAACGCCTCACATTACTCACGTCTGCTCTTCTTCATCTGCTCCCCACTCTCTCTCCTTTCTTACTGACCTGTGCTTGCAACGCTTCGCAGGGGTTCCCAAAACTGCGGCTCAGCGGCCCGAAATTCAAAAGCACATTCATTGCTTCACGTACTCATGTATTCATGCCCCGACAAACTGTAGAGCTGCATGACACAGATGCAGAGCTCCATCCATACAAGCATGTGGGTGACACGTCCTCGCAGGAATTCCATTCACAGCCGCCCGCCTGTGGAACTCACTTAGGCAGGAATTTACTGCTCTTTCGGGGCCGCTTTGCCCCAAAGCAGCGACGCCACCACACACCAAACATACGAAACATACTCGTCTTTCAGCTTTTATTCCCGTTCCAAGTGGATGCAACTGCAGACGCATGGAAGACCCATTTTTGGGGGGAATAATATTCATGTCATCATTTCTTCATGACAAAAAGTTGCATATTTTGGAGAAAAATGCGTTTTAAAGTTTGAAGAAGTCACTTTATTCATCCATCCATCCATTTTCTATGCCGCTTATCCACATTAGGGTTGTGGGGGTACGCTGGAGCCTACCCCAGCTGACTTCGGGCGAGAGGCGGGGTACACCCTGGCAGGGCACATAGACAAACAACCATTCACTCTCACATTCATACATGCAAACTCCACACAAGATTCAAACCCAGGTCTTCCCGATCTCCTGACTGTGTGGCCAACATTCTAACCACTCGGCCAACGTGCTAACCACTCAGCCACCCTGCGTCCTTAAAACCCCCCCATATATTTCAATCTATATAATATTTTGGAGAAAAGAAACTTTCAAGAATAAAGTAATTATTGGCAAAGAAAAATCACCAAAGTCATATAGATTTGAAAAAAAGAGGTAATTTATGTCAGAATCAAGAATAAAAGTCAATCTTTTGGGAATAAAAGATGTACTTTTCAGTAAAAAAGTTATGTTTTCAAGAAAAAAAAGTCGTATTTTCAAAAAAAAATAGTGATTTATATAGGCTCCAGCATGCCCCCGCAACCCTAATGAGGAAGAATCGGTATCGAAAATGGATGGATGGATGGTGATTTATTCTACAAAAAAGTAGTACGGTATATTTTGTAGAAGTGATATATTTTACAGACAGAAGTCATACATTTTAGAGAAAATAAAGTAATTTATTCTATTAAGGGAAAAAGTAGCCTAGTTTTTGAGAGAAAGTCATATTTTATCAAGAATAAAATGACATATTATAGAGTTGTATGTATGGAAAAATAAACATCATATATTTTCAAGACAAAAATTATTTAAAAGAAACCACATTTCCGAGAAAAAGGTTATAATTTTCTAGAATAAAATGAATATATTTCCTAGAATAAAGCCATATCTATTCTAGACATACATATTCTAGAGAAAATAAATTCATTTATTCTGGAGGGAAAAAAAGAAGCTGATTTTTAAGAGGCATGTTTTCTTCATAGTAAGATGACAGATTTGATTTGTTGAAAAAGTTGTTTAAAAGAAAGCACATTTTCTAGAATAAGGTCACATTTTTTCTAGAATGCAGCCATACATTCCAGACATACAGAACATCAAGTCATTTATTCTGGAGGGAAAAAGTAGCTTATTTTTTAGAAAAAAGTCATATTTTCTCAAGAGCAAAGTCACACATTTGAGTAAAAAAACAAGTTGCATACGTGGAAGAATAAAGCTCATATACACCACCCGTCAAAAGTTTTAAAACACTCCAATTTGTGCAGGAAAACGCTCCAGAATGTTCAGTGTCAAGTGTCTCTTCCAGTCTTCATTCCCCTCTTTTCTTGCCATTTTTGTCGCAACAAATGACTTTCTCCAGTCCAATGCTGTTCAGCGGACGTTGACGAGGGTGTACTGTAGCAGGACCACAGTGTGTTCCAAACGCTGCTTTCATGCAGACAGAGGAGGTATTAAGTACTTGGAACACCTGCAGGAATGACTTGCACGCTTTTTCAAGCTATTGACTGGACTTGAACGACTTGGATGTCTATAAATAACTGGAAAAATTGGGGTGTTCTAAAACTTTTGGCCGGTAGTGAATGTTCAAGAAAAAAACCCTTTAAGAGAAACCGATTTTCTAGAATAAGCTGATAATTTTCTACAACAAAGTGAATACATTTTCCACAATCAAGCCGTATGTATTCCAGAAAATAAAGTCATTTATTCTGGAGGAAAAAGTAGCTTATTTTTGAGGTCATATGAGGTCATATTTTCTCAAGAATAAAGTCACATATTTGATTAAAAAAAAAAGGTATATATGCAAAAATACAAGTCTATATAAAAAAAAACATTTTCTTGAATAAAGTTACATTTTTCTAGAATAAAAGGAATTTCTTTTCTATAATAAAATCCTAATCTTTTGAGAATAGTCATATGTTTGAAAAACGTTATACTATTTCATATGATTATTAAAAATATGAACAAATAAAATAATAATTATTTTTATGTGATTTTAAATATATTTTTAAAAATAATTATATATAGAAATATACATTGTTATATTTTCAAGAAAAAAACTAAACATATTTTCTAAAACAAGTCATATTAAATTCAAATATGAGAAAAAAGTTGTATATTGAAAAAAAGGAATATTAAAATAATTGCTAGATTTTAGACAAAGAATGGCACTTATACAAGAGAAAAGTGTAGTATATTTTTGATACAGAGGTTGTATATTGGAGAAAAAGTCAAGATACTGTATTCAAGAAAAAAGCTGTGCATTGTCACGAACAAAAGCCATATATTTTGAAGAACAACTTAAAAAGCCACCATATCTTCGAGACTAAAGTTACTTTCTAGACTAAAGTCATGCATGTCCGAGACTAAAGTCTTACATCTCCAAGGAAAAAAGCTAAATTAAGTTTTAAAAAAAGTTAAAATAAGCTAAGTCACTCAGAAAGACATCAAACACGTCACTTTTTAAGTCAGTGCGGCCTTAAACAAGCACGTGATGTGCAATAAAGCTGCAAACAAGTCAGTGTGTGTGAAATGTGCCTTAAAGTGCAACGACTTATGTTATTTGCATGCCATTCTCGTGGCAGAAGTGTTAAGTTTGTCACCGAGCTGCACTGGCGACACACCCTCTGCAGCCTGTGCATGCACAGGCCTGGGGCAGCCACACACACACACACACACACACACACACACACACACACACACGCACAAAAACCAACACGAACGTGACATATGTGTCCATATGTGTCCATTCTCACATGAAATATTCAGCCAAGGGAGGCTTGCATCACCTGCCCTACGTCACAGCCTCACCTGGCGGCAACTAATCCGCCTTATTTGTCCTAAAAGACAACTGTAGGCGATGAAACATTCATTGCTTTACAACTAGAGTTTCCCCCCTTAAAGGACGTGTTGCAGTGTTGCCTTTCCAAATGGGCGAACGTGATCCCGTGTGCTCCTGTGGCATCAAATATTAACAAGGGGACGAGTTGAGGTTGGACACCGGGACTATCTTGTCCACCCTACTCTTGAGGAATCATCTGGAACAGCTTCACCCACGGCCTCTTACTTGACGGCGGCAGTTTTGAGATAAATAAACGGCACTTTGTCACACGTTCTATCATTTCCTGTCGTTTCAAAGGGTCATTGAACGCATCCCTGCTGCGAAAAGAAGCGCGTCCCAGACGGGTTTGAAGTGCGACGTCTCCACCGAAACGTGGCAAAAGAACTCGCAGCGAACCCCCCCCCCTCTTCCCCAAAGTAAAGAAAATCACGAAAACGTACTCACCGTGAAAGCCAAGCGTGGAAATGTGCACGAAATTGACTTTTTTTCTGGTCTTCTGCGCGGCAACGACTCCAGCTTTTGGGTCCACGCAACTTGCCAAACGAGAAGGACTGCAAAGTCTTCTTCCGTGATTTTTGCTTTCCTTAAAACTTTTTTTCCCCCCACTGACAAGTCAAAGGGCGTGTACCTGGAAGAGCGACAGAGAAAGAGATGGAGGAGGAGGGGAGGGGGAGAGATTGTGGAAGAGCTGGAAGTTTCCAGGGAGAAACGGATCAGGAGAGCTTGGAAAAGTTTAGTTTGGAATGAGATTTGCTTCACGAGGCCAAAGTGTGTGTGTCTGCGTGATTTGCACGCTTCCACGCTACTTCAACACGCTGCTGGACTTCATCTGCACTTTTAACACGCCATTAAAAAGCACTTTTTTAAGAAGAAAATGTGCTTTACGATTCAAAATACACGACGGTGAGCTTTTGGGGCTTGTACACCTCTGGCTTCTGACCTTCACAGCTTGGGAACATACAAGTACCGCTGCTTGCTGCAGGGAAACCACCCTCACTACTGCAAAACTTCTACAGTACATGAAGGCGCCCCAAAAACTTTATACTACAAGCATGCAGTCCGGCTTTTCCCTTCTTTTTTTAAAGAAAAAAAGTTTAATATATTTGAAGAAAAAGTCATGAACTTCCAAGAGTAAAACTGAGGAATAAGTATCATTTTTTCTAAATAGTTGTACAGTATATATTTTTACAACATAAAAATGCACTTGAGAAAAAGTCTATATTTTCTAGAACAAAAAAATATTTGCAAGAGAAAGTCATAATCTTAGTGATAAAGTGTACATTTTTTTATTTTTTTGAGAATGTATATATATATATATATATATATTTAGAAGAGAAGCAGTATATTTAAAATACATTTTGAGAAATAAAACATTTTTTGAGGGACACAATTGTATAGCTTGGAAATTAAATTTTTTTTTAAATAATTTTTTTCAAAAATATTTTTCAAACAAAAGATGGATGAAATATGATTTTTTTTCCAGAAAAAGTTGTGTCGTGTGAGTTTGGATATTTTACAGAAAATGGCTGTAGATTTTTATATACATTATATATTTCAGAAAAAAGTAGTGGATTTTTTTTTGTCAAGAAAGAAGTCATAATCTTAGTCGTAAAGCTTATATTTTTGACAGGCATTTTTTCATGAAATTTACATATGTACATTTTTTTATTTTACACCTTTTTTCCATTATTTTCTGAGTGTGGCCGTCGTTTATTGTACTTTTAGAATATGTGTCGAGACAATTAAAAAAAGTAAATCCATCTGTGGGCTGCATGCGGCCCCTGGGCCGGACTTTGGTCACCCGTCGTAACAGCACAATGGCGTACTTGTGGGAAGCGTGGCAGCGGGCCAGCACGAGCGACTTTATTTAGAACGACGTCTAAACGTACTTTAAATGTAAGCGGGATTACGTTGGACAGTAAAACACAGCCTATCTGCCAATTGGCTACAAAGGTCGTGTTGTTCTGAGCTCCTATCTCCTCCCCAGAAGACTGAATCAGAGTTGGAGACATAAAAGGCATCATGGAGGATATTTTTAGCGAGGGCGCTGGCAGGTATGACATTACCTGCCTCGGCAGCATCTTAACGCTTGGCCAGGCCGCATTGTGACGCTGCGTGCAACAAGATAGGGTGTGTTGTGGGAGCAGTAGTGCATCTAGGATTACAGCAGTTCTCCTAAATCAAGGCTGTAATACATCCCCGCTCCAATGTGGCCAGTCAATGAATGACAGGAGGCTCCCAGACAATCAGGCCTTTAATTTAGCGCTGGCCTGCAATCAGCAAATGGTTAACTAAATAAAGCCTTACACATGTGACACTGACGGACAAGGTCTACGACTGACTGAAGCCGCCCTGCTTCCGCCAGAACTCGAAGGTCAGCTCGCCGTCGTCGTTCTCGTCCAGCGAGGACATGAGGCGGTCTACTAAGTCTGGCTCGCCGGCGTCCTGGTGAGGAAAGAATAAGAATAATAATAAAAGAGGAATTATTAAAAGACCCTCAGCATCATTGGTGAGATGCGCGGCACCGTCCTGCCACCTGCTGGCCATCTGCAGGAACCACACATGCACGCACTACATAACGTCCAAGTTCCTCATAACATGAGGGCTGTTCCTAATATTTTGCCCTAACTCTCTCAGTGTCAACCACTGGAATGAACACATACATTCAGTTCATTCATTAATGCTCCTCTGACAGTGTCAACAGCCCAAACCATTATGATCACATTTTATTATTACAAAAAGTTGCTTTAAAACAAACTGTAAATATCATTTATAATCAATTATATATATATATATGTTCAGGGAACAACTTGGCTAATAATTTAGTCTGCAGCAATTCATATTGATGCAAAAACCATGCAAGTAATGGATCATAAAATGATCACTATTTGGAATTTGAATAGTAAACCTCGAGAACGATGAGCACTACATTTAATTATAGCATTTTCCCCCAACATTTTAAATGGTGACACCAACATAATAATATGACTACATCATATTTTATGGTATTCCATCACGACCAGTCCAGGGTGTAACCCGCCTCTCGCCCAAGCTGCAGCATAAGCAAGCGGTCCAGAAAATGGATTTAATCACAACCTTTTCTTTCTAATAATGCTTATATACTGTAGTGTGTCTGATTGGCTGGAAGAAAGCATAGGGTGACCATTGGTGACTGAAGCTCGAGTAAATATGGAAAATATGCAAGTAGAGGAAGTGACAACAGGTCAGCTGATATTACTGCTATTACTTACCTTCACATAGTTGGGCAGCTGAGGCGAGCAGGTTGTGGAACTCGTCTCTGCTGAGGGTGTTGGCGGATCCGTCGTTGCCCGCGTGCGCCTTGAACTGGCCGACCAAAGTAGCGATGCCGACGTCCATGTTTCTGAGAAACACAGGAAGTTATGAAGTGAGGAGCTTGAGGAAAAAGCGTGACCCATCACACTGTACGGTACGTACGGTGGCGTGTCATACTGAACAAAACCTATCTACGTGGGTTGGTTTACAAAATGTAAAATATCAAAGTGGCCCCTGTATTCTTTACTTTACCGCATGCAGCCCCCGCTGGGTAAAGTTTGGACACCCCTGCACTAAATATACTGCTCCAAAAAATAAAGGGAACACTTAATCACAATGTCATCTGTGAAATCAAAATTGTTCACTTAGGAAGCACCAGACTGACAATTTCACACGCTGTTGTGCAAATGGAATAAACACGCCCAAGAATAATAATCAGAACATTTTTGAGTGATTTTGTTGTCAGTACATTCAACTATGTAAAGATCAAAGTAATCAGAATATTCCACGAGGATGTGTTATTTTAGTGCTCCTTTTATTTTTTTGAGTAGAACTATTAACTATACCCCCCCCCCCCTTTTTTTTGGATACGGTACTTTAAAGCTACAGTCATTTACTTTTAAGCACATTTGACTTTTATATTTTAATGCACTGCTTGTATTCCTTTATCATAAATGTATTAGGTTTTGGATGATGTCCTCACTGTACATCATACGGTGACACAAACAAATCTAGAATGGCCGTAAATCAAGTCTACAAGTACAAGGGAAAAGATGTCGCTGTGCTGCATGTCATACGTGCATTGCTGACCTGCTGGAGAATTCAAAGCATGACACGTGTCCGTCCTGTCATTGCTCACATTCCTGTTCACGTGGATGTCGCGCAGGATTTGATGGCCGACTGGTTGGTTCACGTAGCTTATCCGGCGCTCCTTTCATCTGCGGGGAGAAAATAGTTCAAATGTTCGTAGCGCAGATGTTTCCTGATTAAGTGAATATACTTACAAGCAGGTCCGTTAACAGGCACACGCGCACAATCCTATGTCCAACTTGAGGTACAGGAGCACAATGGAATGCTCCAGCACGACACTTGCTTGGAAAATAATGAAATAAAAGGACATTAGGGGCTTTGGTGATAATTTATTGACTTACCGGGAAGGGCGTTAAGCCAAGAAAAATAAATCAACTACATGCACTTCAGAAAACACTAAATAGCTCAATATTGTCCCACAAAGAAACAAATCTGAACTTGGGAAGATGCATCTGTTTTAGACTAACTTTCAATCCCTTTGGTGTAAATACAACGTTCCTTGAAGAAATGACATTCATCCCCATGAAACCTCCTAATACTCTTAGCATAATACTTTCTTTTAGCAGTAGTACTTTCAGCAACAAAGGCACATTAGCAGAAATGACTGATGACCTTAACATTGAGCACATTCACATTTGTATGACAATACTTTCCGGAAAAAAAAGCAGTGTGGCAGCACTAAATAAATAATCTTCACTTCAAAACCTCACTGTGCCATTCATCAACCAAATATCCAAAAAAGCAGCTTTTTCTTGCCACACAAACAACTACACTACAATACTTGTGTGCACACAACTTAATAGAAACAAAAACAGACAAAAGTATTGGGACTAGCCCCTTTTTTGGGCTTCCAATGTCTGTGGGAGCAGTAATCTATCGCTATACAAGCTGTACACGGACTACTCCAATTGTACCACTAAATTTCAATCTTATACAATTGTCACTTAGTCATAAAATACAATCATGTCATCAGAATTTGCACTTCCTGTGTCCCAATACTTTTGTTCACATATGCTACTTAGTGTGGTGCATTTGAAAAAAAATACTAGTTTTCTGTCGTAGTTGATGTCCACTTTGTCAAACACGTCAAGTCCAGCTTTCACTTCACTAAATTTTCGGATTATGAGCACCCGTGTGGATTATTCTTTGCCCTGTTTGCACACGTACATTAAAGGCTGGCCTCCTCAAACTGGTCGAACCGGCTCGACAGGGAAAACACTGGGATTGAGCGCACTCGCCCTAGCTTATTTGTTAAGCGCTCCAAGGATCTGTCCAAATTTGATGACTTGACATGCAGCAGGTAAGCAGCAGCAGGAAGAGGAACAAGGTGAACAAAAGTCCACACAGAACATTAGTGGAGAACAAACCACAACTTAGAACAAGTGGAGCGTATGACGATAGACTCAGAGGGATGTGTGTGGACTACAATTACAGATCCCAAAATCCACACCTCCCACCCCACCCCAAGTGTGGAATCTGGCTCAGACCGTGTTGGCAAACTTCCACATGGCCTCCCTCTCGAACTCCTCCATCTCCTCCTCCAGGGAGTCATCGCCCTTGCGCCGGCCGTCCTCCACCACGTCCACCATGTCCTCCAGGATGTCCGCCACGTCGTCAACGAAGTCGGCGAACATCACCTGTTCGTGCACGAAGACGCCATTTGTGAAGAAGGCGGAGGCCAGCCTCCGGATGGCGTCCTTGCTGGAGGGCGGCGTCCTCTCTAACTTGCTCAGGTAGCCATCCAGCAGTTCTTCGAATTCGAGTAGCTCCACCGGGTAGAGGCCTTCCTCGGCGGCGCAATCCTCCATCGAGGTGCAGGATGTCCGGGGACGGATGTTGCGTTTCAGCTTCTGCTCTTGGTCTCTCCAGAAGTCGCCTGCGTTGGTAGGATGAGGCTTGCGGGAATGCTGCTGCTGTTGGGAAGCTTGACTGTGCCATGGTTTCTCCTTCCTCCTCTCCTCCCTATCCCGGCGGCGCTCCTGTTTCTTGGTCTCCCACTCATCCTGGTTCTTCCGCCATGATTCCTTGTGAGAGTTGGACTTTGGAGATGTTCCCTCTTTCTGCGGCTTCTTTTTGCCCCACCACTTCACCTTCTCAGAGGCCTCCTTCCGGATCGCCTCCAGGCTATCAGTCACAACCCTGCGGTAGACGCCATCGTTTTTTATCCCTTGCAGCCTCTTCTTGCTGTTGTACAGGAGAAGCTTCTGCCTGTATAGCTCCTCCTTCACCTTGTCCTTCTCTGGTTCAACAGAACCAGGGGACAAGCTTGACGGTGCTGGCTGGGTTTCGCTGGATTCCAGGTCAGCTGAAGAAAAATTACCATGAAAATGAATCTGTCTTATTTCAGTGAATATACCCGAAATGAAAAAGTAGCTTTAACCACACAGTATATTATATTGCACAACACGACGCAATGCAACAGCACCAATGTTGCGCCAGCATTTGTGGAGCATTTGTGGTAAAACATCAGTATTACCTGCGAGCAGGTCGAGTTCCGTCACAATGGCCCGCAGACTTTCCACTTCTTTCTTCAAGTGCGGCACAGACAACAGCTCCTTCCTTAAAGTCGCGCTTGCACTTTCCAGCTCTGCTTTCTCGTGGATGTCGCTGCTCGCCACCGCTGCGTCAATCTCCTTCATCCGAGACTGAAAAGATTAAACAAAGAAGCGTTACTGAATCGTCTATTCATGGCATGGTGGACCTTAGAATCAGCATCTCATGGGACGGACTTGCAGGTACGACTCAAGAAGAGTGATACGTTTGTTTTCCTGCATCAGTTTGTCTAACAGCTCCATTATTTCCTGTCGATTGGTACTGCTAGGCAAGTCCTGGAGAGAGAAATAAGACTAGTGAGACAAAATGTCTGTACAAGCTGTACACTGACTACTCCAAAGTGACAGGCAGACCTGGCTCTGGCTTTGTTCGCTCCCGTCGGAGGCGTCAAATTCTCCTGTCAACAGCAGGAAGAACACAAGCTGTCAGCAGCAGTGTAAAGTGCATTCTTTGTGCTCAAACACTTTTTCCACCTCATACAGGAAGTACAATGAAAGCATACACTTAAATGAAAGTGCATTACAGAACAAGCGCATTTGGAATGCAGCTTATTTGGCTTTGGTGCTGTCACGGCATGAGTCAGGCCTGTTAGTAAGTGCTTTGGACCAGCTTACTTGTTTTGTTGGCTACCATTATTCCGGTTAGAGTGGAACTTGTTGATGCAGCTGGTTCAACAAGCGGGGAATGGGCAAAATCATGAGACAATCAAGCATTTTATTAAATGATTGGTGAGTTCTGTGGGTGACTGTGTGGTGTGTCTAAAATCAAATACTTCCATCAATACGAAGAACAAGTTGTCATTGGCTCATGGTGCATTGATTTCAGCACTTTGGCGCGTTTCTTCTATAGAACAATGGCATTGACGGAGTGAGCCCTTTCATCGGGCATACAGTCTGTCTCAGTGGGTAGAGGCGGGGCCGTTAGCATACACACAGTGCATGAGTGTAGAGGCGGGGCCGTTACCATACACACAGTGCATGAGTGTAACACAGTAGAAATGTATACTGTTTTTTTTTTTTTACTTTTCTTGTAATGTTAAACTCTTGTCTCAGACCCGATCTCGTGTGTTGTCCTTTTCAAGCATAAACATGGCGAAATGAACAAAAATACAAATATGAGGCATTCAAAAGACATGATATGAAGTGTAATACACTATCTGTGACTTGCTGTGTGCATCTTTGGGAAATGCTTTGTGTGGCGTCAGATGAGTGCTAGCAGCAGGTTAGCAGTGTAGCGAGTGGCCGACAGTAGCTGCTGTGTGAATGCTCACTGCATGTGTCCTCTGCTTGTTAATAAAGCGATTGAAGCGCATCGGGGGTCTCTCCTTAACCACAACATTGGCAGTACGGTAGTATTCTACACTGGTCTCTAGGTGTTACGTTACATTAGTGAGACAATAGCCACCAGCTGTCAATGCTAATGTGTGAGTCTTATGTCTAAAATAGTGTATTTTCTATTATGTCTGTTAGGGTGCGTTCACACCTGTGGTCCTGCATTTTGCCATTGTTGTCAGTGTCACTGAACGCACTTATACCATGTTCACGGCCATGTTCCATGCTCACCAGAGAGGAAGAGGGAGCCCAAAAAGAGCAGGATGGCAGCCCCCACCACGCACTTGTTTATGGACCACCATGCCTTGTCCTCCTTTTTCTCCACCAGCCTGAACTTCCCCTCGTCAGCCTCCTCCTCTTCTTCCTCGTCTTCCTCATCCGACACTTTTGGCCTTGGCGTGTCAGAGGATTGCATAGCCCTCCTCCGGAGTCCATCATCATGGTCACTTGAAACATCGACGTGAAAGCTAACGGGGGATTCTGAAAGGGAGGATGGAATAAAGTATGAAGTCTTTTAATACATCACGTTAGAAAATAAACAGTTTGTGTACCTTCATCTTCCTTCTCTTCCTCCTGCATCTCTAACTCCTCCTGCTCCTCCTCCTCCTCCTCCACACAAGGCTCCTCCTCTGCAGAGCCAACTGTTTCCGGGACAAGGTCCTCATCAGCAGGGCTTTCTGCTTCCGGCCTTGCTGGTTCTACAAGGCTGGGAACCTCAGAAACTGTGGTGGTCTCAGTGGGGACGTCCACCTGTGGCTCTTCAGAGAGTCTGACCGGGGTGTCAGCCTCTGGTTCCTCAATGACTGGCCTTTCTGTCAGGGGGGCATCAAGAAGGGTCTCCTCCGGCTCATCTGCATCAGTGGCAGCGATATCCTGGGACACCAGGAAATCGATGCTAGAGACAAAGGGCACGCTGCACAGGTGCTCGTTGTCACTGGGTGAGCTTGTTACAATGTCGTGAATGATGGGAGCCTGGCTCTCTGTGTCCGGTTCTGGTGGATGGGAGCTGGGTGGGCTTGGAATGGAGGGGATGAGACCCTCACCGGACTCTGGGGAGGTCTCTTGACACACCTAGTGACCACATGATGACATGTGTGTTAACCTCGATAACCTCTGCATAAAGACTACATTGTTGTGTAGCAACCTGGTGGCCTTCCTCTGATAAGACACTCTCTACTGGAATGTCACTTGGCTTGAACTCCATAGCTACACCTGCAACACACACACTTGCAATGATCAACTTCACATTTCTTCTTGCGTCTGGTCTCCTCTAAATACCTGCTGCCATGTCCTCAGACAGACTAGGGGCGTCGCCCAGGCTCTCCGTGCCGTCATCCACTGGCCCCACGTTGTCGCCAGCCGCTTCCTGTGAAAAAACTTTATTTAATTTCAGAAAATAGCAGGCATTATTTGAAAGAAGCTTTGAGGCTTGTGTCAGGGTGGCTCTAGATGTTGTGTTGCCAATTGGTTGCTAGTTCCCGTGGCGATGTAGATGTGTGCACTTGCGGCACGGTCTACTGTCCAATTTTATAAAAATGAAATATAACATTTATAAAATTAAATATAAAGAGTTTATATATCCTGTATATTCAAACATTATATTAAAAAAATATAAAAAGTACTTGCGACCGTGCTGCAGTATTTTCTTTGTTGTATGTTCTTTTAACCTTACATTTTTCTTTTTTGCTGTTAGCAAATAAATGACATCAGACCGACCCAGATGCTCAGTTCAAAGCTTGTAAGCAACTACAGCATGTAGTCGGGGATCTTCTACCACAATTTCTGTAAAAACAAGGTGCGTTCCACTCATATGACGCTCTTTGACTGGAGTTATTGCAGTGGGTCATTAAAAACAGCAGCATCAGATTGAGGATCTTCTAAAAATGCTTTTTAGTATACAAAAAAGCAGTGAGCTCCTGACATATATTGACTAGTTTTTGATGATGACTATGATAAATGACATCAGAAAGGCCCACATGCTCAGTTCAAAGATTGTGAGAGACTAACATAGCCACGACTATGACTGCCATGTTTGCAGATATACACTTTCGGCCCACCCTGCAACATCTTTGATAAGCATTTTTGCAGAGCTCCTGTCATATAAAGGATCTATGACAAGCATTTTGCAGTAGACAATAAACAAGAGCGGTACCGCCATATAGAGAATCTTTGACTGGCATTACCGTAACACTTCAACAATTGGTCAAGTTTTATCAAAGTATGGTAGAGCGCTGCATGAACATACAAAATAAGAGTACTAAATGCCCGGCTCCCAGTCCTAAGGTCTGAAAATGTGGCCTCCGGAACAATTTAGTTGAATAGCCCTGGCCTAGTGACTGAGTTACTTTGGGATGCTAAAAAATGCGAAGTAAGAAAACTGCTCTTAAAAGACTATCGTGCATTGTAAGAAAAGATTACAAGCGTTGCAATCCTCCGCGTCTCACTATCTTACCTCGGGCGAGAGGAGGGTCCAGCTGTTGGTCGAGGAGCCACTGCTGCCGGTGCTGTTGCTGTTGTCCGACATCGCCCCTTTCAGGCTCGAGTTGGCGCAGCAGGGACACTTTCAGTGTTTTTTTTTTTTAAACAATCCTGTTGACGACACAATTGCTTGAAAAATGACTCACACAGCCTATATGAATAACGACAGCTAACAGTATGCAAATAGTCCTGCACAGAAACACCAGCAGTAGTCACCCACTACGGTATGGTGCATAAAAAACAGCCGTGATGCACCGTTCACGTAGGATAAAGACTGAAGATTAACGCCAATGCACGTTATGTAACGACACTGTGCCTCCCATGACATCAGTTGATGCGCAGTTCAATGAAAGGTCCAGCGCCGATGAACGATGCTTTGGAGTCTTTGACGTGGGTGGACTAAATACCAAAAATGGACAAACGACGAGCAAACAAAGGGAAATACTTACAAGATGTGAGATTACATGCGTTTACACGTCAATGATGATGGATTTTAAAGGCAGGCGATTGTGATGGTAAACAAAGGATACTGACTAAAGTCCCCACGAGCACTTCCGCGTTCGCACTCGCAGTGACACACAGCCTAACCCACGTCAGCATTCTAAAATATGAACACAAACACGCCATATTTACCCTGCTTCTTTTGGATGCAATCGCGGTAAAAAAAAAATAATCAACTTATTTCGCAAGAAAGACGCTCCTCTTGTCCCTGTGAACTTGGTAACTTCGGGAATTCCAATATGCGTCACGGCACTCCAAGCCGTCCTCAGCCAATAGGATTTCAGGAAATCCTCTGTCAAACCCACCCCTCTGCCTGCTTCTAACCAATTAGATAAAAGTGTCGCGTCAGGTTAAAATGACGAACATGCTCACGTTGATAGATGCAAGCAGGTGAACGCAGCAGGTGATGGTGACTTTAAAGGTTCTCTCCCCCCAGCAGCTCTTTATAATACAACTTAACGCGGAAATGTAACCCTGACAAGTGGTCGCACATGTATTTATACACAAGAGAAAGACATGCGTGGACCAGCCGTTCACTGACACGTCTGCACGTCTAAATTTGACCGAGGGGACTTACCAGAGTGGACAACTCCTCCACTCCAGTTGCTCGGGGTACTCTATTTCATCATCTGCATCTTAAAGAGACTATTGCATCAACATCATAGATATCTTGCTGTTTGACAAACCGTTACATAGTCTCCACAGCAATTGTCCACAACAAAGTTCTGCACAAAGTATTAAAGTCCAACACCTCTATTCAAACCACAATAAACGGTTCACTATGATGCAGAACAGCAGCCGTTTCTACCACTATAAACTCCAATCACAATAGTTCGTGCATTAGTATCGCTCTAACAGAGTGAAACAAAACATTAGCATTTTCATCTTTGTAAAGTTAATTAAAAAATTGAAATGATGACAGCATGGTATAATGATATACTTACCAAACAACCGAGTAAAAAAATTAGGAGGGCACTACTAGATACACACACACACTACTACTGACATACTTTTACTAATAATTGTCAACTTTGAATCAAAAAGTTAAATTACTTGGATTACCCTCTCCTGCTATTAATTATACGAATCACCATACACATTAAACGTCATCCTTTCTCGATGAAACTATAATCAACAAAGATAAACAACTGATACGCTAGTTATGCACCAACAACAAAAGTATGTAATGTTTCGTACCAATGGCGACCAATTGGGAGAGACGCAGTTGTATTACGTCATCATTCCACGACGGGACAATTCCACCAATAGCAGAAGGGCTTCTTGACCGCATTAACCAATGAGAAGATGCTATGTCCATTTGAACAGTGAAAAGCGGGCTCTGTAACATTTAAGTGGGAAACAAAGGGAGCGGGACCGCTTCGCTAGTCGTTGCTCTAGCGCACTAGAAAGCTGCTAACGTCGAACATTTATCTCAGGGGAATCGTGGCTGTCATTTAAGGTAACTTCTGTGTGTCTTTTGTGTTCTGAAGTGTGTTTTTTTTGCCGCTTTACGGGTGTAAGTGTAATTGAAACGCGTGTTAGCATGCTAGCCAAAATACGTAAAATACAAGCATCAATATGCTATTGAACAGTTTCAACTTTATTTCATGAACGTCAAAGCTGTCATTTGACTTTTTTACGTTGTATATTTCTCACCTAGGGTTCAACATGTCCCACAAACAGATCTACTACTCTGATAAGTATGACGATGACAAATATGAATATAGGTGCGGCTGGCTAATGTATACATGTTCAACGTATGCCACGTAAATATGAGTCCCTGTTTATGTTTGTCTATTTTCCCCGTGTTGTTGTAGACATGTAATGTTGCCCAAGGATATTGCAAAGCGTGTGCCAAAGACCCATTTGATGTCAGAGTCCGAATGGAGGAACCTAGGGGTCCAGCAAAGTCAAGGATGGGTGCACTACATGATCCACCAGCCAGGTACCTTGCATTTCCACATCAAGCCAACGCTAATGTCGTTCAAAACCCGTCAACGATTGACAATAGGTGGAATAACTGTCCCATTCAAAGTGCTTAGGATGCATTTGCTTTGATCTTTTTAAACATAAAACTTAATGGGGTTTAAATTTAATGTGTTACAATTGTCATTCCACTTTAAGTGCCTTTTTTGAAGTTTTAATTACAATGGTTTGACCCATTTAAAAACTATTTGCCTGCTGTATACATAAAAATTTGAGGTAAAGTAATTTCCACAGTGTTATTATATATATATATATATATATATATATATATATATATATATACACACACACACACACACACACACACACACACACACACACACACACTGACTGTACACACTGACCACCTGAGGCATGTACTGCGAAAGTGGCTCAACATACCTGGGTGTGTAATTTAACACAGATTATTATACCGGACTCTTACCCTTAGTGTTCATTTCTAAAAGCTCAACATTTACATAAATAGCTTCTTTTCATCTGTGAAATGTCTAGTGTTTTCATATTTTACTGCTATATATTTCGCATGTTGTACCGCGTGGTGACCACTAGATGACAGTTTTGTTGTGAGAAGAGTTTTTCCTTTGTGACAAGTTTTTTTCTTTTTGTTAGAATAAAGACGCGATTTGTTGCAGTTGATTGGTGCCTCAGTGCTTACTCCTGCAGCTAATATTGTAATATAAGAAGATGGGCTGAGTACTACACGCAAGGACTGCTGCGACATATACATCTGCAACATTGGTCAAATTAATATTTCATTTCGCATTTTATTGCATGTTAGGTTAATTGGTGACCCTAAATTGTCCATGGGTATAAATGTGAGTGTGAATGGTTGTCTATATGTGCCCTGTGATTGGCTGGCGACCAGTTCAGGCGACCCTGCCTGTTGCCTGAAGTCAGCTGGGATAGGCTCCAGCATACCCCCGTGACCCTAATGAGAAGCAGTATAGAAGATGGATGGATGGATTGAGTTTTATTCCTGGCGCTTGGCTCAAGTGAGCAAATGGGCTGAAAATCTCTGCTACAGAGAATTTCATCAGGGAATGCTTGCGGATCAGTGCGATCTTGAAAAAGCTGCTCCTAGGTCCACGGGGTTCTCAAAGTGTGACGCCATCTCCGAATGACTTAGCAGTAAAACGGTGGCACTTTCCTAGTCAATTTAAGCTGAAACTCTGGACATGGTGCTCTTGCAGTGTTGAGAGCTCCCCTTTTGTAGTACAGGCAAGCCTGGCTTCACCTTGAACAGGCCTCGCTAACTCTCGAAACTCTTTGCTGCACACCATTTAAAGAATTAATAAAAAAATGTCACAAATAAAAATGCTACTTTATTATATTTCGCATCCCAATGTCACATCAGCCATTTTCCTTCTCTAAACACTAAGTGCCCCTACTTCTTTTCTTTTCACCATACAGAGCCGCACATCTTGCTCTTCAGGCGCCCCCTGCCCAACACGAAGTAAAACAATCCAAATGCACACATAACTCCATGCAGGATCTGCCTACAAGACTTAAGTGCCACACATCAACTCACTTGAAAAGTAGCCGACACGCTGTTGGATTACAAAGCTCTTCTTGCGTGATGTGCGACCTGGAATTTTTGGGGACCAAGAGGAAAAAAAGAACTGTTAGTAATTGTGATTGTGGAAGGAACATTACACCGGGGGTATGAAGAGAAGGAAAAGGAAGGAGGGGGGGAAGAAAAAAAAAAAAAGACTTCTGCACTGCTGTGCTGTTGACAGGAAATCACCTCATCTTGTGCTCAACCTCCCTGCATGTTCTCAGTGCTAAGATGTAGGATGTTGCTCAAAAAATGGTATTGTAAGTCCATGTAACATCAAAGTGCAGCTTTGAGTGACATGTTGCTGCTGGGTAGAAATGCCATTTTGTAAGTGAACACAAATGACATTTTACCATTTATTTGTCATGCGCATGACAAGCTGCATTTGTTTGTAATTAAAGGTGACCCCCAAAAAAAAGAGCATGCTGTAGGACTGAGTCGTATCAAATCTGTTGGTGAGTTGAGCAGTATTTATGAATGTTGCCCTTTACGTAATAAATGTGAAACCTTTTTAAATAAAAATAAAAAAAAAATTGGACTTTTGCCATTTGTCACTGTGCAACCTACTGAAATCAATGTCTTGTAGGGGATTGCTTTGTTACAACAGCCACAAAGTAAGTAAAATACGTTACATCAACCATACATAGTGCAACATCAAGGCCGGGTTGTGCAGTGGTCAATGGAATATACAGAAGACTTTGTTAATACAATGATTCACAGCTGCTTTGGTTTCCTGGTCTTTGCCTTGGCAAAAAAAACAACCAAAAACTTGTGCTTTGTATGAAGGGGATTTTTTTTTTTTGGTCTTCTATTGATATTCCTTCACGTGACAACATTCTGGCGTGCTATTTTAAATCCCCTTTTTTAAGACTGTTTCTTAGTACAGTCGTCCCACTTATCATGGGTTAATTGGTTCCAGACCCGACTGCGATGAGTGAATATCTGCAAAATACGACTTCAATATTAATAATGAATCAATTGAATAAGTTAGTAGTTAGAGAATAGAAAACCTGTTTATGACTTTCTAATTACAATCTTTACCATTATCAGAGCCCTGTAGACATGAAGTAACACCCCATAGTCACCTTTACACTCCTATTTTGTTTACACCACATTGCTCCACTGTAATGTTATGTTCGAAAAGAGTAGGAAATTTTTCCTGTAAAAGTAGCTCACATTTTCTACCTTACAAGATTTACTTCCTAACTAAACTGGTAGATTACACTTCTGAGAAACAAGACATGCCATTAATAACTTTACACATTAAGGTCCAGACACTTACATGACACTTTGTGTTGATAGTGTCTAAACTTTAATCAATCCACTGTAATAATGTGCAGGCTACTGGGTCTCTGCATGGACACGAAATGGCCATGGCTTTAAACATCAGCGAGCTAACTAGTTATCAGTTTATTTACTTTATTCTAAACTTAAGAGTTTAAAATGGAGTGGGAAGGACGAAGCCAAAAAATGACCACTTCCACACTGAATGGGAGAATAAATTATTTTCACGCTTACATCGGTCATGCCATGGCTGACTCCATGCAGCGTGATCATCTAAAGTCATGTCTCAATAATGGAGCATTACTGACTCCTGGCCAGAATACTACATATGCCTTTTTAAAATTTCAATATTTAATATGCGATAGTCAACCACAAAACAACAATCATTTACAGTATTCATTAACTATTGAAAAAAATGCGAGGGTAGTGATAATTGGACAGCTGTAGTCTACTGCCATTGATATGTTGAATGTGTCGAGCTTATCTGTTGTTGATCCTTCGAAAGTATTTGCCTGCAGGCATTTTATTGATTATGTCAGATGTTTCAGTGGAATGTACGTCCTTGTCATATTTGGAGGTGGTCCACGTCGCAATGCTAATTACTAGCCAGTATATGGGATTTTCAATGTAAATTAGCATCAAGCAAGCAAATTTGTTTATATGCGTTTTGTTGAATGCCACAGGGAAATTATTTTATATAAGTGATAGTTGATATGCTTTATGTATGTTCAGTGTTTCAAAGTAAAGGCTCTGGTTTCTTGACTGAGAACCTATGGTTATGGGTTAATTTCTTTCGAACATGCATACAAGTTGTATTATAATACCTCATATGTCACAATTCCACGTCCAAACGGAGTAGGAAGAAGCAAAGCTCATTCAATCCTACCCCATCCATTTCACATCAATTACACTACATGAATTCACCCCCTATATTTTAAATGTAATCTTTGCTACGATACAAAGGAAAATGATAAGGCAGTACAACAATGTGGTCAAATTGTTTGCTGAGCTGCCAAGTAGAGACAAAACGTTATTAGGAGCAGACTAGAAAACTTATTGTTCCTGAAATGTTCATAAACTTTATTTTCCACTGCCTCAAATTCAGTCTTTTCATTAAATGTTAAGATATTTGAGTTGAAAAGTGCCGCTGCCTGTCACTAAGGGGTGATGGTTGGTCCCGCAGCCAACCGGTTGAGAACCGCTGCACTAGGGAATATAAACAGGCTCACATATTACTGTTACACCATTAGAAGAAAAAGTCAGTTTTGCATAAAAGGGCGGCGGTAATTGAAATGAGAGCCTTGGCCTTAGGAAGCCCACAAGTCCAATGCTTTTTAGCTCATCAACTTATTGACTGCTTTAGGCAAAATGCATTTTTCAGCATATTTGACAGTTTGTGCGGGAAATGCAGCTTAAACAGCGGGGTGGCTTATGGCACTTTGAACCTCTAACAGTAAGTGTGTTTTTTTTTTTTTTTTTTTTTTTTCTATAGAAAACACTCAAAACCCACAATCCCATTAGCTTTTAGAGAAAAGTCATTGCATAATCATGAACGCATTCACAGGGTTCATTCACCTGTTCTACATAATGTACAGCAAATCGATGCAAAGAAAGGCCTGTAGGGGGCAGTGCAACACAAAACATAGCACCCAACCCCGCCCGCCCCATCTCTCGGCTCTTGCCGCACAGAGCAGAATTTTCATGACTTTGAGTAACATTAATATACTGAACCATCCTCTTTCTTTGTGTACATTCAATTTAAAATAACTGCTGTTTCTTTCCGCTGTGGCACAGTGCTCTACACAAACAAAAGCCAACCTGTCCCACATGCACCAGCTTGTGTATAAAAGAGCCCCAAAAACAACAAAAAAAATAGCTTTGACTTTGCGGCTGCTGCAGTCAGAATCAGTAGGGGTTAACCACACAACTCAAAGCTAATGGAGCAAAGAAAGAGTTGTGGGATGCACACAGCCTGTCTTGACAATTCCTGCAAAATGTTGCAGAGGTAATCATCGGGCCGGTCAGCAATCTGAGACTCCTGCTGAGATCCAGACATCTTTGAAGCCTTAAGGTGTGGTGGAAAAAAAAAGCTTGACGGTATCCATGAATGATAAAATTGCTTCCTGTTGCAATCGCAGAAGCAAATGATAACCTAAGTCTGTGGCTGCATTTACAGAACAGCTAAGAGCAGCAAAATGAGCCAATTTACTAGGCAGGTGACCTTTTACTGGCAACGTGCCTTATAACATTTACATATAATCTCATCCCCCTATCCCCAAAGTCCCCAAAGTTTGACCTCCAGTAAACATCTAGTCGCTGAAATTTGATTTTTGGCATCTCAATTCTTTGCATTATCGATTAAACTGCATATTATTAGACTGACGGAAAGATTTTGCACAGGCTTTGTGAAAATGTCAGCAAATGCCAATCATAAGGCTTTTCTTGAAAAATGACTCCAACTATGTTATTGACAAAAGTCTTGCTTTGGACTTTTCTATCAGCCTTGTTTTAGGCACCAAGCCTTGTTTTAGGCAATATTCAGCTACAGTAAATTTCAGCTTTAAATCTCCCATGCTGGCTGCTGGAGGTGGAGGTCAGGTGTATTTTTTCTTTCATGACTCCCTCTGGAAAATGGATCTCACACCTCTGTTAGAGCAGGGACATTTTTATCAATTGTTAACACCTGGGAAGCAAAACAAACACGATTTTTTTTCCCAGTAACCTCACAGACAAAACATTAGTAGAATTCTAAATAGGGGTATGCATATTGCGGAATGGTGGTTCAGGGTTTTGCAATCATTTTCAGCTCAAGGCTCATTTTTTGTTCCTCCCCAGGACCCAAACGCACTAAAACGATCATGCACGATCACAAGGTTGACGCATACGGTGCATAAACTAATGACAAAAAACACAAGACATGCATTTACTAGAACAACCACAAATCAAAAAGATATTTTGCTTTGAATGTGTCTCTGCTTCATGATTTAGTCGATTTGAAAATGGACCCACAAACCATTTTGGGTCCCGGCCCCAAGTTTAGGAAACGTCATTTAGTTCAGACATGAGCAAATATAAAAATAATTGCAATAGTTTCTGAAGCACTACCTGATAAGCAGCGCCTACAAGTCAGAGTCCATGGTTCTCGCCCGGAAAAGGGTGGATTTCCACCTCTGGGGCGGGGATCAGCTCCTGCCCCAAGTGGAGGAGTTGAAGTACACCAGGGTCTTGTTCACAAGTGAGGGAAGGATGGGACGTGAGATCGACAGGCGGATTGGTGCGACGTCTACAGTCATGCAGACTGTGCGGCACAGCTCTCGACTTACCAGTCAATCTACGTTCCTACCCTCATCTGTGGTCATGAACTATGGGTAGCGACCGAAAGGACAAGATGGTGGGTACCAGCGGCCAAAATGAGTTTCCTCTGTAGGATATCTCACCTCTCCCAGAAACACTGTCATCCGGGAGATACTCCTCCGCATTGACAGGAGCGAAATGAGGTGGCTTGGGCAGCTGGTTCAGATGCCTCCCGGACGCCTCCCTGGGGAGGTGTTGGGGAAGACCCAGGACACGTTGGAGAGACTGTGTCTCTCAGCTGGCCTGGGAATGCCCCAGGATCTGCCTGGAGGAGCTGGACAAAGCAGCCGGGGAGAGGGAAGCCTTGGCTTCTTGCCTTAGGCTGCTGCCCCCGCGACCTGACCTCAAGTAAGCTGAAGATGGATGGATGGATGATTTCTGAAGTGAGAGACTCTGCGCTTTCCAGCGATGTATGGGTCATAATAGTAATCATATGGACTTTGTCACAGCAACTCCTTCTTGGTATAAGTTAACCACATCAATTTGAATAGGAACCTCATGAGGTCAGTGCATGAGCAGTACAGGATGGAAAGGTCATTGTGTCCATAACACTTGAGATTGCAGTCGTTGTTTGTGTTTTCCCCTTTCTGACGGCCATGTGCAATCACGTGTTTGTCTAATTTTGAGCCCGGGACCCATTGTCTTTGTGCGTTATTTGAGACTAAAGACGTTTGTCTTTATTTGAGAGTCGCCTGCCTGCGCCACGCTTCTTTCACATCAGGATTAAATCCAACAAGGCAATCCTTTGGTGTTTTCCCAGTCACAGCGTTGTCCGCTTTCACCCGAGTTGCAACGGAATGGAAACATAAAGCCGCATTTAACTGAAGGGGGGTTCAAAGCAGTGTTTCTTTAATTAATAGATAGACAAGGCTCTCTTGCTCGTTTGCTGCGATGGGACGCTAATTACGTAGCTGATGCTTATCGTTATCGTGTTACTGTACCAAACGATACCGTGGCAGACTAAACCACTTGGTGGCAATGTGGCGTTAGGGTGTACTGTAATTTATGAGTATTGTGAGTATTAGGGCCACAGTGAGGGGGAAAAAAAATCTGAGATTTCGAAAATAAAGATGTAATTTTTAGAGGAAAAACAAGCACATTTACGAGATTAAAGTCGTAAATTCACGAGAAAAGTTGTAAATTTCCAAGAAAAAAATGAATAAAGTTCTGAGAGTATAGTAATAAATTTACATACAAAAGTTATAAAGTTACGAGAATAAAGTCAAACGTTTCCGGGAAGAAAGTCGTAATATTACGGTGTCATACGTGTCCGAGGGAAACTAGAGCATACAGTAGCTCTTCAGGAAGGAAGGAAACTTTCCTCTCGCTTCAGGCAAGCTTTTATTTATAACGTGGCGGCAAAACGGAGCAGCTCAACATTTAGCAGTTGGATTAGCATCGCACTACCGCCTTCCTTAACCCCGCCCCCTCCACATACCCAAGGCCAACGCCACGTGAGCTCACCCTTTTCTGAGCTGTCTCAGGCAATGCCTATAACGTAAAGTTAAGACGTTTTTTCTCGTACATTTACAACTTTATTCTTGAAATCTCTTAATTATTTTAATACTCCGTCACATGCATTGTCTTTGAGACAGCCATGGGTGGGGTGTTTGGGACTTATGTGACCTTTGGCCTTGTGCAAAGATAATACTCCGCCTTTTTTTTCTCGTAAATTTACGACTTTATTCTCAAAATCTCCGACCCCCCCGCCCCAATGTGGCCCTAATACTTTGTCGTAGTAATTGTTGTCGTTGAAGTTGGTCAATTACAGTTTTATCACACCGCCAACCCTTTAAGAAAAACGATTACAAATACAAAAAAAAAAATCATAAATTGTCCGTTGTACCCTGATGGTACGCCATAATGGATCTCTTTGGAAGGTGCAGGTGTACCTAATGTAGTGGAATGGAATGAAAGGTGCTGACGGGAGTGTAATGTGGTGTGCTTGATGGAGGATAACGGGGTGACGGGATGTGTTCCAGGTGGGGGAAACTTAAAGCTGTGACAGAAGTAGAAAAAGGGTGAGCAAGGCGAGAAAGAAGGTCAGACTGGTTAGGAAAGTGTGAGAGAAGAGTGGGGGTGTTTATGTCTGTCTGGGTGCCATTGACACAGTGGGGGGCGCCTCCGAGAAGGAAGCCAAGTTTGAGTGCGGAAGATTAGAGAGCTGTTTGGAATGATGGAACAAAAAGCCCCCCAAAATTGCTCCATTAGAGTGTCCAGGGAGGGGAACCTTTTAGATCGGGCCCCAATAGCTCTCAGTCAGAATCTGTCAAAGCAAAAATGTCAATTAATAATCTGTAGCGCCACAGACATCCTGTGAATAATGCATGCCAAAATGTATTATTTAGTTTCTTATTGACTATGAAAATATGAGACGCTCGGCCGCCTCCTGTGACTCGCAACATTCAGGTAAATGGTCCGCCCTGAATTATTTAGACAGTTTCCCCGCGCAAGAACACAACAAATCAAGCGGCAAACAATGCAGTCTGATTGGATTAGCTACCGCCGCCATATCCAAAACACCATTTTAAAGTAGAAGTACAGGCAGCACACTTTTTCTCATCTCAGATTGGAAATAATCACACTTTCACTCTCGTGTTTAAGTGGTCCCGATAGGACGGTAGAATTGGCAGCGCCGGGACTAAATGAGGACATAAATTAAACTTCAGAGCCCGTCGTGTTAAACATCGCATTAAAGTCGCTGAACCGTGGCGGTGAAGCTGCGAAGTGGATAGCTTGCCTGAAATAGACACTTCTGAGGAAAGCTGGACACCTTTTTAGATTCTCAGGATGATGGACTATATTTTACGCTTTACTCTTTTTTTTTTTTTTTTAAAGTCACATTTAAATGAAGGTATCCAAACAACAGCTCATTTCACTCCCGCTGTTTGCTGTGTCGCCCTGTGTGAACGAGAGCTGCAACAATTAATCAGCGGTTAATTGATATACAGTATCCTCTGATTTCAGCCTCTCAAATGTGAATATCTTTTCATTTCCTCAGTCATCCATGAAAGCAGACCTATTATCTTCCTGTTTGATGCAAAACAAGATATTCACATACATTAGCTTGGACTTTGGAGTGATGGACGTTTTTGCCTCTTTTCTGATATGTTGCGGACCACACCACTAATTGCTTCATATTGATTTGGTCCGTTTAGGGCAGGGGTGTCCAAACTTTTTCCACCAAGGATGCAAGGGAAAAAAGCACTGCATCTCAGCTTTGTGAAAAAGTGTGTTACTAGTATGAACTTTGTGCTTTTTTTCCTCCCCGTTTTTGCTGTTTTTTTTCTCCCAAACACCGTAGTTCAACTTTCCTTTTAAATAATCTTTGTAAATTTGTAATATTATGACGTTATTCCGGGCCGCCTGGTGGTTAGCGTGTTGGCCACACAGTCAGGAGATCGGGAAGAACTGGGTTCGAATCTCCGTTGGGCATCTCTGTGTGGAGTTTGCATATTGAGCCAATAAGGGACACACCTGGTCCCGCATTGCCACGAGAATCAACACTAGTCTGTAAAACCTCAATGGTTTCAGTTTGACAGCTTGACACAGGCTACGCCAATCGATGCCAGCATGTTTGATCACTACTTTATCAAACCTGTTGCTGTTCTGCTTTTCTTCCATCTTTGTTTTTACACGCTTTGCTTGGCTGCCACTGGCGCGAGCCAGCTAGCTAGCGTTATCCACCTAGCTTCTCGTCTTCAGACTCCAGATGTGACATTTGGTTTTAAAACAAACAAGCAATGCGGTTAGTTCAGAGCTCGTCTTTGTCCCACGGGGAAGTGGATATCACATTCATGGGGCACGTGCTAACTTTTTCAAGTGTCACTGAACAATTTTGCTCTCTTGTCATTATACTAATTATGGCTTGTCCTCCAAACGCTATCTGTGTGTGGTTGTTTAATGAACATAAACACAGTGTGTGCAGCCTTATGATGGTGATACTGTCACAGGGGCCTTTTAGCTCGCAAGCTGATTTTGAGTAGCTCACAAAGGGTCACTCTTAGTAGTGTTACGTTGGGCACAGTTTATGTCCCCAACAGGAAGAGGGTGGGCAGTAAGTTGACATACGGTAGCTTGTAGTGACCGACCAATCGTCGGTGGATCTGCACCAGGGCGATAAGGTTGGCCAGGAGTGTTTTCGGTGCCAGGACAGTCTTGACAGTCCAATTATTTGTCTGTGTGAAATGCACGGACAAATAAATGCAACATCTATCATTACGCCATTTATTAACTCATTTATTTTATTAACTCGTTAACTCAGTGAGTAAATATTTATTACAAGTAGATTTTAGAATAACTGTTTACATTGATGTGTATTGATTGTTATTAACTGAGTGTCTTAATATAACTACAGTACGACTATAACTGTTTTATGATTAACTGAGTGAGTGATTACAAGTAGTTTATAGAAATAAAGCTTTATTAAACAATTAGCTGAGTAGATGGACAAAAGTTTAAGTATGTCAAACAGAAATAGTACGAGCTCACACATAGGGTACACTCAGCGAAGGCCAGGCGGGACCAGCAGTCAGATATGGGAACAAAAACAAGTCAGTAGGCCTGAAGACAGACTGGGAAAGTATGTGCTCTTTGTGCAAGAAAAGTGTCAAGTCAGTGAAAGCTGCGGCTATCACCTGCTGGCGTCACAACTTTGCCAAAGAATCCAGGAGACCGTTATCTGGGGACACACTGGCGCCAATAGTCTGACGGAAACAATTACGTATAAAAAGGCAGAGGGGACTAGCGATTGGGGCGGCTCTCGCTCCTTCTGGTCAGGAAGCCACGTTAGGAGGGACGGCTAGCACGCATATCTGAAGAATGTGAAATTATTCTGTCTGAGTTCTTTTTCAAGACATTTTGTAAATCAAGTACCAGTGTGTGTGTGAGTCTTCTTTCCTTCTCATAACTGGACATTAACGAACACGTAAGGGGACGTGAAATTGGCTTAATTAATTTTCTAAAGTGGTCCTTTTGACCTTTGGTAGGTTGCGAAGAATTTCATCTTCAGCAAGTCGATAAAGGATTGCATCGTCTGTCTCTTATTCTCGATGGGAATGTTTTCTCCTGGAATGGATTGTGTGATCTTGGAGGATGTGCTGTTTAATTCCCTGTTAGTCTTTAAACACATTTCACATTCTAGTCATGGCTAAAATGAAGCTACTGATGAGGTCAGCTGATGTGGCATTTAGGGATACATCCTTGACACGCCTTTGGTGGTACCCTCACGTGACTTCATCTCCTTAAGTGCCACGCACAGAATTAACCAGCATTGGCCGAGCACTTCTCCTGATAAAAAAACAAAAAAAACAAAACCTCTGCCTTTTATGGAGGCGGCAAGCCGGGCCAGGCATCGATCTGGCTGTGAGGTGCAACCATGGCGTTGCCCGTTTTAACGTGTTTGGACTTGGATGTGTCGCTGCTGAGCTGTATCGATCTGTCTTCTGCTCTGGTAAATCGGGTGCGATTGCTTTTTGCGTGTGCTTGCTTAACAGAATATTGAGATTGGCACCCAGGAGTCCCTCATCGGGGCGATTGGTAATGTGTGTCGATAAAGCAGCAGAGGTGAAGCTATGTGGCCTCTTCATGCTGCAAAGTATACTCCAATGACAGAAGAAAATGCTCCCATATTCTACCATTCTTTTCCCACAAGGCTCTGCGGCGACACGATGGTGTTCTGATTGATAGTTGGCACCGCTCCAGGGTTTATAGTCGGACAAAATAACAAAAATAACAAGGCAGAGCTCTGAAGTGGTGGGCGGCCCATCCAGCTAGGGGCGGGCCAGAAGCGGATTCATGGCCACGAGGAAGGAGGTTTTTCCCAGAACTTCCAAAAGTGAGCATTCGCTCGGAAGTGGAGCAAACAAGTGAGGGAGATGATGGATTTTTCTCACGTTTGGCGCTCATAAACAGGCTCTCGGGATATATATTACAATTAGGACATCATTAAAAAGTCAATTTTGCATAATAGAGGACCTTTAAACAGCCACCTGCTGTACCGCTATTTCTGTGAGGAAATGTATGCTAAGTCCTTTCCTGTGTCCTCCCTGAGAGAGCATCAAGGCTTAAATATCATTTTCAAAGGAAGTTAAAAATGAAAATCCAAATGAAATCCTTTTTTCCACACAGTGACCTGTCTGTGTTTCCCCCAGAGCACGGCGAGAGGTCAGTTAGAAATCAATTTCGGGCTAGACTGAGCGCTTCATCTTGATTTTTCAACCTTGGCAGGATCCTTTTAGTGGGCTCTTTGAAACATCAGCGTTTGACTGCTCTCTTTATGTAGAACAAGGCCAGTCACACAAAGTGAGCACTGAAGCGGCTGTACCTGTTGGTGTGGTCTTGATATGCGAGCGGGCGTGCGGACATGGAGACGCCGCTATTGATCAGCGTGAATAATCTTTGCTCGCCTCTCCTCTCAGGCCTCTTGGTGGCAACACCTCTCCAAAATGAAAGCAATCAATCGCAATGCTTTAACGACCCCGCATGACTCAAATGTTATTAATTGGCCGGCCTGTGTGGATTTATCTTGTGTGGAGTATGGCGCTGTCTGACCTATTGACCGCTTGTGAGGCTACACAGCCTCCCCCAGGATGGACGACACATCCAACTAGAGCTTAATATGAACTAAAACCCCAGCAGGTTTGCCTGTTCACTTGTGTCGGCTAAAGAGCCTCTTTGCATGAGAGATATAGCGTTGTAGACACCCACACCCACTTTCCACTCCTCACTGTTTGTAATCCAAAACACATTTGAGTGTGATGCTTGTCAAATGGTCGCCGGTAATCAGACGGGGTGGGGGATCATGAATAATGCAAAGCAACATGTCCGACTTTCATTGTTGACTGTTAGACAGAACCAGAATGCTTTCAACAGCTCACAAAAATGTAACCATTTTGACATATATATATATATATATATATATATATATATATATAAAACTGATATGAATATATATTATTTAAAAATGTAAATAATAATTTACATTTATTTTTTACATTTTACATTTACCAGCATTCAAAATAAAAATAGACTAAGCTAAATTAAATTAAAAAGAACAAAATATAAGATAGATATGCTAAACCTTGTGTACAAAATGTACATGTATGTGGACATAACAGTAAATAATAATATAATAAGAATATATTAATAATATAATAAGATAATTGATAAGATTTAATTATTTATTACATGTAATTATTTGTATTTGTCTACAATTTCATTTTTGATAAGTAACTAACTTTGAATTAGTGTGATTGTGTGTATTGTTTCATTCTACTGGCACTTCTCACCTGCAGGGGAAATGTTTTAAAAACGTCCCATTTATAGTCAGTAAATGTACCCTTAGATAGCTTCTGGTGCCGCTACTTTTTTCCTCACGCTTTGAACCCCTGCATCTTATACTGTACAGTGATGTGGCTAATATATGGGCACGCTGTAATCTCGCGACATCATTTTGCGCTTCGTGCACACACCCTCACCATGGAAAACACATGAAGAAATGCATATGATGCAGCTTATAAGTTAAAGGCGATCGGTCTAGCAACTTTTGCTGAAGTCTGCCACAGTGAATCCTGAGAGCCTGGAGCAGTTTAAAAAAAAAAAAAAAATCCACCATAACCAACGGTTTTCGAAAGGTAGGATTACTGCGTGATGGACAGGACGAGCTCAAAGGCTAATTTGCCTCAAGACAAAAAGTGACAACTGAGACCGACAACCAAAGAGCGAGGGAGAGAGAGACTGGCAAAGTGCGCAGGGAGGGAATTATGAGGCTGTTCAATTCATACGCTGAAGAAGATGAAGACGGCGATGAATGACTTTTCTGGTAGGCTACTATTTAACTAGCTGTGTTACACGCACTGTTCTTTGGGGAATAAAAAAAAAAAATTAAAAGTAAAACAAAACAAACTTTCTGCGTACTAAATGTTACAACATGGACACCTGCGGCTTATAGGCAGGTCTTTAATGTAGTGGGTGCAGTTTATATTCCAGTGCGCTCAATAGTCTGGAATTTACAGTAATATAGTACGCCTTTTAAAATAAAGACTTTTAAAAATGTGTTCTTTTCCTGTATGCAAAAAAAACAACTGTGCACTCAAACATGGCAGACAAGCCTTATGTATGATTTTCTCATTGGTTGGGAATCTCTCTTTTTTTTTTTAAATCTTACTGTTTTTATAATATGCACAATTATTTTAAAAGACAAGTTTCAAGTCCTTCAGCATCTATGTCAGTTTACTACTACAGTGATCACTTGCAATGCCTTTTGAAATGCCTGGTTGCAGATGACTGCATTGTATCCCACCAGGCATTGAGGAAAAAAAATAGTCATAACTTCATCAGCATAGATGAAGATACTCTTAATGTGACATACAAAAAGACAAGTGTTAGAACTGCAGTGTCCCTCTGTTGGATTCATTCGAATGAGAAATCGGGGGTGTTATGTGGATTATTAGTGTTGTTGGTTGTTGGGAGCGAGAGACTAATTACAATTGCGGCATTTAATGGCGGGAGTGCTGCTGAGGAAAAAGATGCCAGCTCGGCTCTGACCCCCCGGGAGAGCGACAAAATGCCCACCTGTGATCTCAAATATCGAGTCTTAAAATGGAGCCAAGAAATGCGCGTCTAAAGAGTGCGCGTTAAAAACTGTAATCTTTCCCGACACTTCACTGCTTGCTACTGCCATGACAAGGCGCCATTGTTATCTCAGCGTTAATGCTTTTAGCCTCTTTTTTTTTTTGGAATTGGCTGTCAAACTGGAACGTGGTCTCCACGACGAGGCTTGCACCAGTGGCTGTAGCAGGCTGTCTAGCTTTAAAGATAATCTCTTAATTGGGGTCTTTGCTAACGCTGGGGCCAAGGAATCCAGAAAAGGTGAAAGATATCGGCAGCTAATTATGCAGCCACTGTAGCGTTAGTGGCGGCCTATTGTCTCTCCCGTCTCCCTCTGTGGACTCTGTGACATGGACTCGCACTGCAAAGCCAGCACTAAAACATTTGTGAGCGTACCAGACAGAAAAAATGTCAGAATCAACTATCTAGCTTCTTTAATCCCCACTATGCAGAACATACATCTTCTTCTACTAACGTGTCAAAATGAAGTCGGTTTGTCTAAGACGGGGGTGTCCAAACTTTGATATTTTTCCAAATATGCCATGGGCCAATAAAAAAACAAAAAGCTGCAAATGCCACACAGGCATGACTTTGGATGTTCTTGGGGACGACCATCAAATCCATGACGGTATAGACGCCGCAGAATTCCAAGACTGGGGGGAAAAAAAATACAGTGAAGTCCGAGGCAAATAACAGTGGGGAAAAGAGAGTAGATGGTGAGAGTAGTTTGGTTCCGGTAACTGCAGATCATAAAAAACACGAAGGAAGAGGAAGAGATGGGGGATTAGTGCCACTCCAGGAATGACAGAATAAGAGGAGTGGCGGTGGGAATCCTGGGAGTTGAGGTGGGATTAGTTTTGCTTCAAGGGCTGTAGGGGATTGAATAGTGGGGAACGGGAGGTGTCATGAAAACAAAACCTCTTATCAATCAATTGTAGACAAAGTGAGACTAGGGACACACTCCCAGTCTGCTGGGATGTGTCTATTTACTGGACCACACTGTGCTGATCCATGAATGAGTGGAGGGATAGACCCTGAATCTTAATTCCTCATTTTACCGAGACATTTTGGACAATTCCCATGCTCCAGAAAGGCATGGCTGGATGAGGCGCACCGCCAACATCACTGACCTCTGACCTCATAAATATTCTACTGGATGGAACGTACCAGAATTCCCATAGACACACTCTCAATTCTTGCAGAAAGTCTTCCTAGCTGAGTGGACACTGCATAGGCACACGGTATTTTCTTCCATTTCCACTTCCTGTAGGTGGAATAACCAGGTGTCCCAAACTCCTACTGTGTCCCTACTCTTTTTCGGTCATGTTGAATTGTGAAAGTGGAAGCATGTGATGTACTTCAGTGTAACTTTAAGCGTGTTTAAACACACCTAAAACATAAACAGTCGTCATTTACTCATTTATCGCAGTTAATTGTTTCCAGACCCGGCCGCGATAAGTGAATTTCCGCAAAGTAGAATTAAATACTTATAGATGCAATATTTTCATAGTTGGAGCATAGAAAACCCGTTTGACTTTCAAAATATGGTTTTTACCATGATTGGAACCCAGTAGACATGAAATAACAAACTGAGTAGGAAAGAAGGACAAAGAAAGAAGCCAAAAACATACCTCAGCCACTTTCTTTCACTGTCGGACATGCCATTGCTGACTCATGCACTGTTAAGGTATTGTAATGTAACGTAATGCCTCATCAATGAAACATTACCAGAATACTACATATATAACTTGTCTTTGAATATTTTTGGACTAATAGGCCATAGTCAACCAGGAAACAGTGATCATTTATTCTTTCATTTATCAATTCATCGAAAAACTGTGATGTTTCAACTGCGAAGATTCCTTTTTGGACTTTATGTTTCCCAAGCGGCAGTGCGCCAAAGAAAAGGAAAGCCATCACCTCGGAAGTGAAAATGAACATCATAAAAAGATTGAGGGAGGAAACACGTCCACCAACATTGGCCGGCCATTAGGTCCTAACTGCTCGACTGTTGCTGCCATCATTAAGGATAAAGATGACTGAATGGATTCCTACGTTTTTACAAGGAGATCTGGGAGCAGAAAAGGAGGTTATCCTTCCAGACTAGGTAGAAAGGCCTACGCGGCAGGCACAGGGTTACAAGTAACACAAATAATAATGGATTAGATTCATTCATTCACTCCTCAGTCACACTGGTGGTCGTAATCTTTCGCACCTGCGTCCTCTCTGACTACCACTAAACATTCATTCATTCATTCATTCATTCACATTCATACACCAGTGTGAGCAGCACTGGACAAGGTGGGTCTGGGATGGAGGAAGCAGGGATGGAACCGCCAACCTTCCGGTTTCTGGATGACCTGTTGCGCCACAGTAAGTTGTTCTCTTTTTATTACGGTTTCATTTCATTCTTCGATTGCATTTTTTATTATTATTTTTTTTTTACTACTGTTAAAAAAAAACGCTCTGGAAGGGGAGTAACAGTATCGGCATGCGCGGTCCAAGCTGTTCAACCGCCGTGACCATCAAGGATAAAGATTGTATCCTTGAACATGTGGAAGGATCTGCTCCTATGAAATTGTCAGTGATAACTTGCATCTTCTTTTCTTACGGTTTAATTCGATGTTGTATTTAAACATTTTATCTGTATTTGATGTTCTGCGTACAGTTTGAGTGACTTAGGGTTTAATGTAAGCATGACTGTAGGATTGACTGTAGTTCCCAGATGTTTGCATCTCAATACCCAAAATCTAAAATAGGCTTTCCACAAACATACAGAAATCTATTGCCTAAATATCAACTTATACCTTTTAACAAGAACACAACAGATTGTCTCTCCACTTAGGTACGTACTCAGTGCCTTGTGCTATATGTTCTACCGTATTGTTTTCTACTGTAGGCCCATTAACAAACAGAACATTGTAATTACCTCCGTTGGTCCAAAGCGACTTTGCAGCACATGAATCACAATGAACATCTGCTCCCCCCCTTTTTTGTGTCTGCGGGGAGGAATTTATTTTTTCACCCTGCAAATGGAAGATTTGCCTGTGAGATATTTGGCCCTTTTTATTGAGGCCATCAGGGGAGCCCTGAACATCAAAATAAAGCTCATCGGGGTGCTTTTTCTTTGCATAGAGGCCTGGAGAAAACAATGCAATAACAAAACCTTTGCTTTCTTTTCTGGTCTATTTTTCAAGGTGACGTGGATAAGCATACATTTAGATTTAATGGTGGTTGTGTGTGTGTGTACATATATTAGTGTTAAGGCATTACCTTTTCACATGTAATCAAATGAATTACTATTTCAAATGTGACAACACTGGCATGAAATGTGGTGCGTTATTATGCACTGATATCTAACAGCTGTTATCCGCTGGCCGGCTCTCTCACAGTGATGAGATGTTTGCAAACAAGCCAAGTCTATTGAACGTCTCTTTTAAGTGAACGCTGAGAACCGATTTGCAGATATGAGAAGACTGTATAAGATAAGAACAAGGCCGTCTTATACTGTATGCAACTGAGAATCAGTTCAAATCGTTCACTTAAAAACCCGTTCAAAAAACTCAACTTGTTCGCAAATGTCATATCTGAGCCGATTATTGGTCTAAAAATATTGAAAGACAAGTTATATGTAGCATTGTGGTCACTAGGCATCAGTAATGTCATGAGACCTAACGTTAGATTGCATTACCTTTCACACTACATGAAGACTGGCTACTGAGCCAGCAGGGCCGAGCCGACATGCCATGGCTGAGACAGAGTGGGGAAAAAAGGTTCTCTCTCATTCCTTCTGGAAGTGATAAGTGTTTTTTTGCCCAGCCGGTCTACATGTGCTTTGTAGACTTGGAAAAGGCTTTCAACTGTGTCCCTTGTGGTGCTCCGGGAGTACAGGATTGGTAGCACGCTACTGTACTACATGCCATTCGGTCCTTGTACAACCGGAGCAGGAGCCTGGTTCGCTTTGCCAGCAGTAAGTTGAGCCTGTTTCCTGTGAACGTTGCCCCTACGCCAAGGCTGCTCTTTGTCACCGATTCTGCTCATAATTTTCATGGATAGAATTTCTAGGCGCAGCCAAGGTATCAAGGGAGTCCAGTACGGGGGTCCTTAAGATCTCGTCTCTGCTATTTGCAAACAATGTGGTCCTGATGGCCTCATCGGGCTGTGACCTTCAGCGTTTACTGGGGTGGTTTGCATCTGAGTGTGAAGCTTCTGGGATGAGACTCAGCACCTCCAAATCCGAGGCCATGGTTCTCAGTCGGAAAAGGGTGGATTGCACACTCCGGTTGGGATTGAGGTCCTGCCCCAGGCGATGGAGTTCAAGTATCTTGGAGTCTTGTTCACGAGTGATGGAAGGTTGGAGCGTGAGATCGGCGCAGCGTCTGCAGTAATACGGTCGCTGTACCAGACCGTCGTGGTGAAGAGAGAGTTGAGCCGGAAGGCAAAGCTCTCAATTTACCTGTCGATCTATGTTCCCACGCTCACCTATGGTCATGAACCTTGGGTCGTGCCCGAAAGAACGAGATGGCGGATACAAGCAGCTAAAATTAGCTTCCTCCACAGGGTGGCTGGAGAGAGAGGGTGAGGACTCAGTCATCCGGGAAGGGCTCAGAGTTGGAGGGGAGCCAGTTGAGGTGGCTCCTGCATCTAGTCCGGATGCAGGAGCCACCTCGGGCATGCCCAGCTGGGAGAAGGCCCCGGGGCAGACCTAGGACACGATGGTGGGATTATGTCTCACATCTGGCCTGGGAACGCCTTGGTGTCCTACTGAGACTGCTGCCCCCGCTACCCGGACCCGAATAAGCAGAGGAAAATGGATGAATGGTTGCTAGCTGTGTACTTAATGTTGTGGCCTATAAGTGCACACCCCATATTGAATTTCCGTCATGACTAAGCAATATTTTTCTGATAGATTTTGCCATCATGTCGTGGCAAAAGAGGTGAGGTGCTGATGTTGGGCAATAAGACGCAGTCGATGATGAGGTGATGGATGAGGTTAGGGCTTATTGATGGCAACACTTTGGGGGCATTTGCGTAAAATAAGAAGGCTGTATTTATAATACAAGACAAAAAGAGCAAATGAGGCTATCATTTGCACAAAAAGCAAGCAGCCAAGCAGACAAAAAGTCCAGTTGCTTTCTGTCTCATCTCCTCCTGTCTTCCCCTTCAGAGGAGGGCCAATTAAAGTACATCCCAAGTTCCTCCTTGGCTCAAGCAAGACTCTCTCTAGGGCCGCTAATTAAACACAAACCTTCCCCTTCTTCCTGTCTCTTTCTTCCTGCCCCTCTCCATCTGCCAGCCCTCCCTTGCAGCCTCTTTTCATCAATTCATTTGTTCCTCCTCCTCACCTCTCGTCCTCTTTGGCTATTCGTCACGGTGCAGGCTTGATGTCCGCACGGGGACAGTCGTCCGAGTCAATCTGTACAAAGCAGCGGACTTGTTATTCTCTCCTGATGGTGTTAAGCAGAGCGCGCCGTGACCCTGCCGGCCGTGTAGGGCGATATAGGAGGATGTCCAGCTCTGACAGTACTTTCTAGCAACGATTCTGCCAAACTACTGCTGGCTCATGTCTGCTGTGGAGCCGCTGACACTGACAAGCAACCCCGTTAATGGGAGTGTCATGTTACTCTTTCCTTCTCCCTGTTAGGACACTATGGGGGGGAATATGGAGCCTCGTGGAAACACTCACCCAGCCTGGCAGCACTCTGCACTTTGCAGGCAAACAAGACATTTGTCATCCATGCCAAGAAATTATGTCATGTTGGATGACAAACGGCAAAAAGCAAACAAAAGTGAAAATACCATGGAGCTCTTTGTTTGTTCATGCATCCCTTTGTAGGCTAGCAAGCTACTTTCCAGTTCATGAAGTATGATGTCAGACAACAGGACTGTCCTAAAAATGCTTGATATTGGCTTTTCTTACAATATCTGGTATACCAATATTGTCCATCACTTCATTTCCAATACAGCAGTCCCTCGTTTATCACGGGTAATTGGTTCCTGACCAGACTGTGGTAAGTGAATTTCCGCAAAGTAGGATTCAATATTGATGAATGGAATATTTTCATAGTTAGAGCATAGAAAACCTGTTTACGAACTTGTAAATACATATTTTTAACATTATTAGAGTCCTCTAGACATGAAATAACACCGCTATAGTCACCTTTACGAATATTACCCAATATAGTAGACGTAACAGAAAATAAGACATATAGGACATAAGACTTGTATGTGTTGCTGTACGTGTTCTGGTGCTAGGGGGAGCTCATTGCCTGGCAGACAGGAAGTCGGGGGTTCAGAGTTGGGTTTTAGCTTGGTGTGTGTTACAGCCGCAACAGTAGCTTGTGTTTTCATTAGGGATTGTTGTAAAACTAAAATTAAAAAACAGCTTTTACCCACAGGCCATCAGGCTTCTCAACGAAGCGCTCGCACACGCCGCACGCAACACACGCACACACTCAGCACTTTTATTTATTTGTATTAATGTCTCTTCTGTTGTTGTTGCTTAATTGATTGGTATATATGTTTATGTGTTTATGTTTCTTATGTTCTTATTCTTTCTTGTGTTTTCTTTCTTTTCTTGGGAGAATGAACAGAATAAGAATTTCATTGCATAGTGGAACTGCTGTTTTACTATGCACATGACAATAAAACTCTTGAATCTTGAAAATTACATTATTTTTCTTTAATACTTCAACTTTATGCATTTTTTCCTCTTAATATTATGACTTTATTCTCCTAATGTATTGTCCTTATTCTCATAAAATTACTGCTGTTTGGGCTGTTTCAGTTTTATTTTATACAAATATTTCAACTTTCTTGTACTTTACCTACAACCTACATTTCCTACACGTGCTAATATTTTCTGTTTTGTTTGTTTTTCATAATATTGCAATTGTTACAAATTATATTTTCAGTCTTCAATATATCAGGTTTATTTTTTTCTTTTTTCCCCTCAATATTATGACTTCATTCTCCTAATATTTGGTCTATTTTCCAGGGGCTGTAAGTGGCGGCCGGGCTGCACTTTGGACACCCCTGGCATAGATACACAAACAAAGATGCCTTATCTGTAGTGAATAAAGCATTTTTGGACCGATGAAGTGAAATGTGACACAGTGGCTGGGAATTACTGGTTTCATGACTTGATGGGGCAAGTTGTCTTTACAGCTCGCAGAAAGCACGAAGAAAGATGCAAAAACACTGCAGAACATTTTAAAAATGCACACGCTGACACATTTCATGTGCGAGAGTGTACGGCCGCAGCAGAGGGTCAAGGAGAAACTCGGTTGCCATGGCTTGCTACGAAGGCGAGCGAGGAGAAAGCTCGGAGGATATGAATAAGGGAGCCGAGGGGAGCAGTGGGGGGAAGAGGCCGTGTGGAGACAAAGATGGATGGAGTGAAGAGTCAGGCTGTACGAGGGCACAGTGAGAGACAATTCGTTGATGCTTTGGAGGAGAGAAGATGGCAAGTCAAAAAGTTTGGCGAGGATAATGAGCCCGGACAGGAAGGAAGAGCCCACGGCCATGATGATGGCGAAAGTGGACTATTATTGGAGAGAAATACAAGAACCAAGCAGCTCAGCACCGTTTAGGATGGCGGCATCATTCCAAGCGTAGCGCTCCTGGATCAATATTGGTGACAGCATATTGGTGATCAATCAAAGTGCCAAGGCCGGATTGATCAGGCGCCCGTCAAATGTGACATAAACAAGGCCTCGCGGTCGATATGATATTAATGCGTACGCTGGGAGACAAACACGCTGTGTCTCAATTATCTGCTCCTTTGGACACACTTAAATGTCTTGAACTCAACTTGCAGTCAACTGTCACCAGTATTACACCGTGACTTTAACAAACACAAGCCACTAAAAACAAGATATTTCTGTCATTTGGTCAAATGCACAAAATATAAACATCACTGCCTGTGAATTCAGTTGGAATTTGTACCAAAATCAAATCAAAGTCAAGCGTAAGTGATTCATTAGTACGTAGTACTTATTTAGGAGACGTCATGGTTTTAATGAACAGCGAGCGGCAAACTACCATATCTCCTCAAATAGTGGCCTCCGCTCGAATAGACGCCCTTCCTCAATTGTGAAGTGCGTTTTTTTTAAATAAACCAAAACACATAAACAACAAAAAACCAACCATAATGTATTGTATTTGACATCATTTGAAAATTACCACTTACTGTAGTATACAGTACAGTATATCGTAAATCTAATACTGTAGTACACTACAAGGCAATGTGCTAGTACTTTTTCTTTCTGGTTGTACAGAGAAAATATCACAGTCTGCATTTAAGTTTGTGCCACAAAGTCAAAAGTAAGTAAATCATTAGTGAACAGTACATATTTACATAATATATAGTCAAGGAGATAGTAGAGATACACTATCTTTTTTTCAAACTGATACCGATAACTGAGGACCGATATGCTGCAGATAACCAACAACTTTTAAAATTTAGATTTTACTGTAGTTTTTGCACACCTGGAGGTAACATGCTCCGAGCAGCCGGTGTGATTCCATGGAGGTCTGTGGAAAACCTTTTGCACTTTTCAAACGCCGCAGCGCTGGCGTTTCAGGTGGCTGATAAGGTTTTTCGTGTGCTCGATGTGTCCACCCCCCAATCGCAGAGCATTTGGTACAACCAGCATGCGAAATGTCTTCCTTGGAAATGTGAACCAGCTCAGGGAATAATTATCGGTCCGATAATTATCGTGCACCCCTAGTAGATTGTGTGTGTGTGTGTGTATAGATATACTGTAGATATACACTATACCTGTAAAATTCAGAAATATTTTAGGGTTGTCTTTTGTTCATTTGTGGGGAAAATACTGGTAAATATTAAATAAATTTAAATTTTTATTTAAACTAAGTCTATAGTTTGTCACCTATATTGTGTTTTTATATTTAACTTGGTTTTTTTAATACATCACATTTATACAGTGCTTTATTTTTGCTACTCAGACGCTGGCGTTTTTATATGAATTCATATTGATGTCATTGTATTGTTTTATAATACAATATTAGTAATAAAGTATGCTGAAAATCATTAAAAAATATGTTTAACATAAAATGGAAATAGCTGAAGCGTTGCTACGCTAAGAACATTACTTTGTACACATTCATTTTTTATTCTAATTTTGGAACACTGCACTGTATTAAACATAAAACGCATACTGTATTACAATGAATGGAAAAAGACATCCTGGTGGGTAGGCACTGCCCGCCCCTGCCCTCAATGCAATGTTCCCACTGCAGGGCCTAATGAAGAGGCCATTAGCTGCAAAGTTAACAACCCAAAAAGCAAATAGCTGCAAAACAATCCGATACTATTCAGCGAGAGGTGGCTTAATTATAGGCGTGCGCTAATTACGCCAGCATGAAGTTGCGCCTGTACCATCGTGATAATGAGACGGAGTGCGCTGGGGTCGCATTAGGTCTAAAAATCTTCATCCCAGCTCTGATCAGCGTGCAGCTCATTTGATGGCAATGAGCCTTGAAGATCGATACACCAACGCTAATGGAGGACCGAGTGACACTGATACATGCTTATAAACTTGGCGTTATGGATAACCCTTGCTGACCCCGCGTAGCTGCATGCAATTAAACGATAACGCCTCTAAAGAGAGAGCGAAGTAGCTCAAAGCACGCTTGCTCCTTACAGCTTAATGACGCTTCCTCAGGTTTGTGGCTCCGGCTTGCCGAGCACAGGGAGCGTTCCTAATGCGCCATTATGACTTCCACCAGCCGCCACCTCAGTCAAAGATTGGTAGCGTGATTTCCGTGTTTAAACCCTGGAGGAGAAGGCGGAATGGCCAAAGTGACCAGATCACAGCAGCCCTAACGGGGCCCATTGTAGAGAGAATGGCTCATTAAGGAGAGCCAGGAGACAAGCCAGCGTGCTGAGGCGTGCAAATAACACACAAATGACAACACAGTATGCATGTTAGCGCTCGCCGCATCTATCGGCTTCTGAAATGAATGTCCTGATGCATACTCGCAAATGAAAACACTGCAGGGGTGGAGAACACAAGCTTCTAGCAGGAGCACTCATGAACCAAAAACCTCCGCAAAAGGCAGAATCACTGCATAAAGGACCATTTGTTCAACTAAATTTGAGCGGCCACATCCAGGATTTCTTTCTGAAAAGCAAAAGTGAATAAAATCAAAGAAGATAAACGTTTTTCTATGGAAAATTTTACACCCTTCCAAACTGGGTTAGATCTGGATTAAGTTTAGTTTGACTTGCATACATGTCACATTTCAACTGTCCATCATTTGACAGTACATTTGGAAAAAAAATCCATCGTCCATTATAATAAAACGTCAAAATTATATAGGAAAATAAAAAAAAAACTCTTTAAATGTTTTAAAAAAGAATAGAAAAAACATGATAGAAAAAATTGCTACAGCATTTATTTTATAATACAAATGACTTCACCGATGTCCAAAACCAAATCCCAACTCGTGGATTAGCCTGCTAGCAGGATGGCAAAGGATGTGCACCGAAAAGGGAAGAGGAATGTGTTTGACGCCGAAGGGCTCCACTGCTTCACTCCACGGGCCATCTCTCCATCACGAGGCGTCAGAGAGGAAAAGACGAAATCTCCCGCAAACCAGCGGAGCATCAGAGCGAGCCCGGGCCAGGAAGTCAGAGGCACAATCAAAAAAAGAAAAAAAAGGAGGAGGAATGGCACAAAAACAAGCAAGGGAGAGGCACAGGAGCATGAGAAGACACGGATGTTCCAGAAGACATCCTCCCCTCTGGTTCTCCTCCTTCACCTTTGCAATGTTTTTGGTCGCTTCACGGCCCTTTGCCTCCGCCAGCCTTGTGTCCAGCTTGAGTTTCACGCCACAACCGTGGGATAGAGCCTCTTGTGACACTTGAACAGCTGACCTTTGAACCCCACACAACAGGAAGAAAATACTCTCCTTCCGTGAAAGCAAAAACTAAGTCCACTCATTCTTTCCACGGCATCCTTGGAACTTGAACACAATCTGTTCTAATGGGAGCTTCATTCAATTTCAATTGAAATGGAATTGATCCATAATCCATAATGCAGCCGGTAGATGACATTAGCTTACGGTACATTTTGCTGGTTGGAGTTCATGTCTGAGGAAGAGACGTGTTTATTATATTCATTTATTTTATTTATGTTTTATTTGTATTTATTTATATTATTCATATTTTTATTAATACTTTCATTTTATTTTTACTTTGATTTTTACGTGCGTGTTTTTTCTCCGGTACTCCGGTTTCCTCCCACATTCCAAACAAAAACATGCATGTTAGGTTAATTGGCGACTCTAAGCTGTCCATCGGTATGAATGTGAGAGTGAATGCTTGTTTGTCTATATGTGCCCTGCCATTGGCTGGCGACCAGTCCAGGGTGTACCCCGCCTCTCGCCCGAAGTCAGTTGGGATAGGCTCCAGCATACGCCCTAGTGAGGAGAAGTGGCATAGAAGTTGGATGGATGGATATTAATATATATATAGATATATTGATTATATTTTGTTTTGAAATGTATTTTATAATACATTACATACAATACATTATTTAATACTTATTTTCCCATTTTCTTTTGAGAAATATTATATTTGGTTGTCTAATCAAGCTTGGCTACGAACGCATCGTGTCGCCGTCTTCATTGCAGTGAAATGTAAAAAAAAAAAAAAAAAGTATTTTTCTTAAAGCCAACGAAGTCAGTGAAGTATCCACCCTCCTCCTCCTCGCTGCCGCGTCTGTTTCCGTTCATTTTCTCAACTCATTCAATCATATCCTCCCCCTCTATTCCAACACTTTCTAAATTTTATTTCACCCTCATTGCCTCCCAGCCCGGTTCCGGTCTGCTTCATAATCAAATTTTGGGTGACACACACCGTCTAGCGTTATACATCTTCCTTCTTAAAAAAAGAAAACACGTATGCTCACCATGCGCCCTCTCCACACTCTGTTTATTTAAGTAGTTTCACACTCGCTAGAACACTCCAACCATCTCTTCCCATCTTACATTTGCCTCCCTCTACCCCCCCTCCCCTCTCTCTCTCTGGGTTTCTTTATCCCTCCTTCGCTTCAGTCTTCCTGCGTCTTTGAGATTTATAATTCCTCTCAGGACTTCGCAGCCTCTTCTGTCCTGGGAGGCTTTTAGCAGAAAAAGTGGGCCAAATCCAAGTAGTCGTGGGGGGGGTGGATATGCATGTGTCTTTACAACATTGCACTTTCACTGCCTTTCAAACATGCAGGAGCTCATTAAAAGAATGTCATTGATGCTGTCAATGTACAACTTCCCCGCCTTGAGAAGCCGACGACTGGCAGGTGACCTGGAGAGGCCGATATTTGGGAGTTGACTGAAAGATCCGCCTCTAGAGCAGCACAGCGCAGAGCCCAGCGCAGCCAGCGTTACAGAGTGTGTTGCTGTGATGTTTTTGCAGCGCTCAACTTTCATTTCATTTCGCTGTCATTCGTCGCTACAGTTAACAGTCGAGTTGTTTTGATTTTTTTTCATTGTTTTTAAACAACGATTAACTTCTCTCTACACTTGTAAGACCGTTAAGAATGTTAAAAATGGAGCTATGGTGCGGATCGCCAGCACATTCCACCTGCATCAATTGACATTAATGTTAAGAATTGAGTTTTTGATTGCTTTCACGCCGTCATCAACACTGGTTAACCTATTTTTACACTTGTACCAAGAGTGGGAACTTCTTTTGACATGTGTAGGAGAGCTAAGAGTGTTAAACATTGAAATATGGTGCCCATCATCTCATTTCACCTGCATCATTCGTCATTAATGTTAAGAATTGAGTGTTTCATTGTTTGTACGTCATTGGCAACAGTGGTTAACTTATTTTTACACTTGTACGACCATTAATGTTAAAAATTGAGATATGGAGTGGATCAGCGTCACCTTACACCTGCATTATTTGTCATTAATGTTAAAAAATTGAGTGTTTTATTGTTCATACATTACCTTTCATGTCATCAGCAGTGGTTAACTTATTTTTACACTAAAGACAGTTAGTTACTTTTACGTTCACCTTACACCTGCATCATTGGTCATTCAAGAAAACTGCACTTTTGGGGGGAATTTTGCCCATCATCCACAATCCTTATGTTATCCTCTGTGTGTTCTAAAAATATACACGCAGCTAAAAAGAGGCAGTTGGTAATGCACGTAATGGGACACACCTATTCCGCCTACCAACACCACTATTAAAACACCTCCAAAAACCTCCAACAAGGTTTTCTCATTTTCTATCCATGATGTGAGCATGTAGTAACAGATGCATTCCCGATAACATGTAATACTTGCAGTAGTTTGGTCATTTTAAGCATGAGCGGAACTTCCTTCCCGTGTGCATTGATTTCACATAGCAACATAGGAAGGAACGCTACACCTAGCGTTAACTTTTCCTAACTCAAGAACAAAAACGCAGCAGCAGTCGCAGCAGCTCCAATATGTAGCGTTACCTTTCGCTAATGGCCTGAGGCATTGTGAGCGAGTGTGTGTTGAATCTAGTAGCTAGCCGGTGTGGTGTGGAGAGGTGTCACTATGCCAGAAAAGTTGTTCTTGGGCATAACGATAATGTTGCTGTAGCTTGGTTACTATGCAGGTCACATTATGTAAATGCAGCGTTGACGCTTTATGGAGGTTTTTTCAGAAGGCTTTACAGGCAGAATAGTTGCGTCCCATTACGTGCATTCTTAGCTGTCTCTTTTTATCTGTTTTTATATCTTTAGAAAGCACAGAAAAGCGAAAGACATGTCTCACATCAGGATTGTGGATGATGGGCAAAATTCCCCAAAAAGTTCAGTTTTCCTTGAATGTTATGAATTGAGGGTATTATGTCTTATCAATGGTGGTTAGCTTATTTTTACACTTGCAACACACTTATTTGAAGTATAGGATGGTGTTAGACCTTACACTGTACTTGTATTCATATTTGCTGGCCTTCTCCTCTTACTTTTTGCAACATAGTAAAAGAATGGCAGTGCTGAAAAGGTTGAATGTATTTTACAGCGTCAAAGGAGCTTCTACAGCTTAACTGCCCCCCAAATTCCAGATTAAAGTTACAGGACAGATGTTGTTTTGTAGGAGAGCCTCATCCTCTTTTACAGTCATCATCACAGTTTTGGGACGACTAAATGAGAGCTTGTGAAATATTCAACAAGTTCCCACTCGCCTCTTCTTCCAAGCTCATCATTCACGTAACCTTTTACTGCGGCAACACTTTGTCGTAAAAATGCTTGTGTCGGCCCCCCGTGCTCAACGATATATTTCCCGCAGTGTGAGCGGAGGCGGCCCCGTGGCGGCGCTGACAGTAATGCATGCCGGCTGTCCCCACGGGCCTCGGCGGACTTGGCTCCCCGAGCGCTCCTTTTCCCTCCAGGGACTACCTTGATGTGGGAGCTGAGTTGTGTTGACTAGCTTCTCAAGCGTTCTTTTACGCCGTGATATCGCGCCCCCTCAGGTCCTTTTCCTGCTTTTATTACAGGTTAACATCTCCTGATCTAGAACAAGAGCGACTAGAATTGTAAAGACTCCTACAGTTACCAACGGTGGTCATTTACTGAACTGCAGAGAGTACCCGGTGTCTGAAGGGTTGTTTATTCGGGGAGGCCTTTATTTGCACATTTTTAGTGGGCATAAATACATGCCTGTTATTTAACAAGTGCATAAAGTATGAAGGAAAACCTAGAAGTCGACCTGCGCAGACAGGGTGTGGCTCGAGGCAACAAACCGCAACCACAAATTGCAGCAATGACTTCTTGCACTTACGAAAATACCTATTTTCACTTGAACCACTATGCTTTTCTAACTTTTCTAGTGGATATCACCAAGAATGCAAACAAATGTACAGCTTTAAAAAGAAAAATGCAAATCATTTCTTGACGTCCTTTTTAATGATGATCTGACTGTAATGTGTGTTTATTAGCACCAAATCCCCTTCACTTGTGTGATCCTCTTTTGAGGGAAACGGTCACCTTTTGAAGTTGTCAATTTTCATGACGTCATGAAGGGAAAAACCGCTATCCTCAGGCTTCGCTACGCATCTTACAACAAAGCCTGGAGCTCTGCTATCTCGCAGTCAGCTCCAGACATTAGAGACACGTAGTGTTAACAATGTGGCTTAGGGTGACCACATTTTGATTACCGAAAATGAGATACACAAATGGCACTCAACGTTTACTCAAAGATAACTTATTTCAATACATTTATTGAAATGTATGGATATAAAATTATATTATAAGTAATAAGAATATAAAATACTATAACCAAATACAAATTAGATTATTTAAAAAATCGTTATGAAAATGATTAAAAAAAAAAAAACATAAATGTGCCCTCTAAAGTTGCACAAACTTGGGAAATTGAACCACGGTTGTGCATGACGTCCCAATTTTACGAGAAGCGCCAGAGGATTAACGCTGTACACATGTTTAACTTCTTTTGCTTTTGAGCTTTTTGGCAACACTAATTCAAAAAGCTGCCCACACCGCAGCCTCCTAGGGATTACCTCACATGCAGCCCTAATGCTGCTCAATTTACCGGCCCAATGAAAAACAATGAAACCAGGACATTTTATCACTTTAAAAGGAGAAAAAAACAAAATCCCCAGGACAGTCAGAATAGACCGTGCCCTGAAAAAACAGGACGCTTGGTCACCCCATCGTAGTTCACATAGCTTTGCTAGCGTTGCTAACATTGGTATCCTCCTGTCCCACTCCTTAATGTTGTTGTATGTGATATACGCCATCTATTACGTATTGGGCAAGTATAGTGTTACAGTGTATATGTGCTTCTAAAAAGTGCTTCTTGGAGCCACACACTCATTAGCATCAAAGCTACAGACACACAAAACGGTGTGTTCTCAGTAGAGCTGCTTTGTTGGACTCCACAGTCTCCACTTTACTACTGCACCTTGATTTCTTGCTGCCCGCAGTGTCCACTTGGATTATATTTGTTTCATTAAGGCTGGCGTGTCTCGTTCGGAGAGATTTCGTTCAGTGCTGCATGGTTGCACTATTTTGACCGACCGACTTTTGTCACTTGTGTGCTGTGGCATGATGGCGTTGTTCTGAGGTGCACGCCTGTGTGTCGACAATGTTTGACTAGTAGCCTTTCCTCACACCCCTGTGCGCCCTCGTGCGCATGTTTGTCTTTTAAATTGATTTTGAAGTGCAGCTGTCTCTGCAAGCCTAGACGGTATCATGACACTCATCTGCACTCATGCTGTTTACTAGTTTACTGCTTATGTTCTTCATCATCCTCCCTGTTAGCCCTTGTCAGACATCCTCTCCTGACCGCCGCAGATGGTTCCAGTGACTCCTCCGAGCCTTAATTATTCTGTCAATTACCGTGGGAGAATGTGCAATTAAAGTGGACACTCACTCTGCACAGCGCGGGTCCGTATTTATTGAGGTTACACCTGATTCCAGGACGCCTGTCGCCTTTGGGTACTTAATAGGTAAAGGAGCACTTTTTTATTTCCCTAATCTTCCCATCTGCAGGGATTCCTGCTAATGCACGGCACAGTGTTGCGAGCATATGGTTCGTGAGCAATTAGAGAAAGCTGCTACTTGATATTGTACAGTTTAGTACATAAACATTAACAGTTGCTTGGCTGACATCGATCAGTAAGTCCTATACTGTATCTGACAGAGTGTTTCCATGGGAAGGAAGTTTGTCAAAAGAGGCCCAACTGTGGTGCGCTCCAACACTTATGCGCCGCATTGATCCAGTGCAGTGGTGCCCTAAGCCAGCCTTCGGGCCCCCACGCCTCTCCCTTTGCTCTTCATTACGAGGCCTTAATCCTGACAGCAGCAGTCCACACTCACTGGTGCAGAGATGGCTGCGTGCTGGAGAGTGAACGCTGCTGCTGCTGCTGCTGCTGCTGCTGCTGCTGCTGCTGCTGCTGCTGCTGCTGCTGCTGCACTGGCTTGCCAGAAAGAAGAGTTAGACCATGTCCACACCAACACTGGTATTTTTAGAAACAGCTTTTTTTCTGTGCATTTTGGCCTATCTAGCATCAGCTGTACATATTTGTACGTGGTTGTTACTAGATTATGTGGAATTGATTGTTGGTCAATAGTCTTGAAGCAATGACGGCTACTCTGCTGTTGATTCAGTCTTAGGTTGCTGTTAACGTGTCATTATTTTGATCATTATACATCGATAATATACTGAACAATCATGATGGGAAATGCAATTTGTGCTTGATGGCGGCCATGTTTTTCAACCAGTCTTGCTCAAATTTTACACACACGCGCTCGGCCGTCCACTGAATGTGTGCCCCAAATTTCTCGGTGACTCCCTAAAGTTAAAGACGGTGGTTTGTGAGCGCATTGATGCGTGGGAGAAATTTCAAGTCACTCACGTGAGCAGATGGATATGCGCGGTGAATTTCAGAGTAAGCAGATTGGCATTTATGATAACAGAGGCACTGAGTGAAGGGTAAAAGGATACTTTGAGGATGATGACGAGCAAGTTGGGGAGGACAAGCAAATACCAAAAGGAACAGAGGCAAAAGGACAGCATAGATGAAAGACTAATGGAACTGAGCTGGGAATGTCAGAGCAGAGTGAAGGCCCCGTGGCGCCACTCCAAGTCTTCGGAGCCAATGCGGACCTGGATGCTGAGAGGGCTTGTTCACAGCGGGTCGTGGCGAGCGCATCAGTTTGATCCCTGGCTCGCATCACTCTTCCTCTCAGCTCCAGTCCCTCCTTTTGCCGAATATGAATTGTTCATTTTATAGCTTTGGTGGCACCTCGGGATAAAGCAGCTGTCTCGTCTTGTAAACAAGCTCCTAAATCATAGTGGGAGTCATTTTGGATTGTCAAGAAATAGTAGATTTAAATAAATTCATAAGATAAAACTCAACAGAGTGGCAGCAAATGGGGGAGGAAGGGGAGAAAGCACCTTCTGTTCATTCATGAAAAGATGGGAGAATAATATTTCTCAATATGAAGCTTTTAAGAAAATGATTATGTGCAATGTGGCAGGCGTGTATCATCAAGGCAGGTTTTGAAGGCAACATCAGGCTCATCATGTTGATTGTCAGGTTGTCAACGCCACACCCCCCCCCCCAAAAAAAAAAAAAAAAAACACCGGCAAAGAAATAGCATTTCATTGAAGTTCAATGGCGCCGATGCAGAGGGAAGCGCGCTGATAATTCCTATTAAACGGGCGAGCCAGAAGAACAACAGGGAAGCTTATCGGCCGGCGTGATGTTAATGTTTACCAGGCCTTTTAATTAATTATGAAAATGAGCCAAAGCAGTCGGAACGCCGAGGCGCCAAATCAGATCTTTACGCTTATCGTCGCCCTGCAGCGCTTCGTGCTTTTTGAATGACATCTCAGGGAAGAATACACAATGCCGGCACAAAGGACCACACACACACTTACAGTGCATTCACTCGTCACCTTTTTATATGGACAATACACAGTCGGGTCTATCAATTTACACACACGCCATGTGAACATCTGTCTCTCCATTCACATACGTATAGTACAGACAAGGTGATCTAACACACACAATATGCAAACATTTGTAAACTCACAACATCTGTCCATTCACATACACCACAGACGTAATGTAAACGTCTGTCTGTCCATTCACATACCATACAGACACAATCTGATCTCTGTCCATGTATGTGTAGTACAGACAATGTGATCGGTCAGTCCATTCATATTCACACATTATACAAATATCTGTAAACTCACATAATGTAAACCTAGGCCGGTCCATTCACATAAACACAATGTGTAAACATTGGTCCATTCACATACAGACAGACATAATGTAAACCTCCGTCTCTCCATTCATACAGTATGCAGTGCAGACAAAGTATGTGTCACCTCATTCGTACCTACAAATATCTGTAAACTTTGGCCTGTCCATTCACATACACATCTGTTTATTCACATACAGCACCAACATCTGTCTGTTAATTCACATGCACACATTATGCAAATATCGCTGTTTCTGTTTATATAATGTGAACACCTGTCTGTCCATTCGCATGCATACAGTGCATACTGCAAACATAGGTCTGTCCATTCACATACATGTGCTAGCATTTGTTTGTCCACTGAAATACAAACAATGTAAACACCCGTCTTTCCAGTCACATACACACATAATGAAAACAAACACCTGTTAGTCCCTTCACATACAGTACAATGACTACAAGTACGATATGTTTGGTCACGTCACGTTTGCCACTCATCGGGCTCAGTCATAAGGTGTCTGCACACATTCGTCTGTTACTACTCTGTATTAAATATATTGATGATAATAAGAATGTTCAATGAAAGCACCCCTTCCTTCTAATGCAGGGTCGCCACATCAGTCACTCTAAAAAGTTGCGTTGAACACACAAGTTGGCATTTATGTATTCAGACAAAGGAGCAAAGAAAAACACTCAACGCAGAAAACAAATAACAGTGATCGCCACGCGAATGTAAAATTAGATTTTGCCCTTTCGGATCCCTGACAGGCGACAGGTTTCTCATTATTAAATGTAGCTGTCAAAATGGACCCGCTTGATCTATATTTGTAAGCAAGCGGCGTCTGCGGGTGAACGCACAAAACAACACAACTCGAGCGATTGCTCCAGCCGCTCACATGACATTTCTGCATCGTTTATTAAAAAGGATGTTTGCAATCTGCAATAAGGTGCCTCCAGCGTTGTGCCTCTGAGCACTTTCTTTTTTAAATATAATTGAGCAGATTGCAGCAGACTCACTATCAAAGGTGCCTGCTTGTGTTTGTATTATTTATCCGTGTGTACTTTTCACTGAGCCGTTGTTGTGGTAGTAGTAGTGGTGTCTCTTCTTTGTGGCTTTTGATTTCTCACCATTCAAAAGTTCTTCCCTGCAGGATGTAAGTGGGCAATCTTCAGCGGGATATTTTTGGACGAGAAAGAGAGGGAGCCTGCCAAGTTTCTTCTTCCTCCTCTTTGTAAAGAAGCATGGACAAGACTAGGGGGCTTTCCTATGTGATGTCCACAGAGAGAGGGGGGGTGGCTGGATTAGATTTGGAATATTGTGAGCACATATGGGCGGGTGTACTTGAACAATCGACAAAGAAGCTCCAATTCAGTCTTCATCCATCCATCCATCCGTTTTCTATAACGCTTGTACTCATTTGGATAACGGGAGAACTGGAGCCTATCCCAGCTGACTTTTGACGAGAGGAGCAGGGGTACACCCTGGACTGGGCGCAAGCCAGTCGCAGGGCACATCTGACAGCTGATAGGGTTGGGCATCGTTTGGATTTGAAGGATTGCTCTTCCTAACAATTCTCGATTCTGATGCTTTTAAGAGGCAGCGTCATAAAAGTTTGCATGGTTTAAATGATGCTAAAATGCACGAACCAGAGTTCTTTTTGGATGGCATGTCTAAACTTCCCCATGAATTGTTGAATGGTATGAACTTTTGATCAACTTTACTATGAATTTATCTTAGATCTACTTTCACAGGAGTACACTTTCACAAAAGATGTTTACTTATGGATGCACGCACGGGAAAACATTCAAACTCCAGAGATGCCCAAACCATCCATGTGAACCACTCGGCCGCTGTGCGGTCTCAATTCTTCATTCATGTAACGATATGATTATTATTGTGGTATTATTGTAGCATAGGTGTCAGTGATGTCGAACGTAAGGATAACTGAATACAAAGTAGATCTCCTTCACATAAAGCAGTCATTTTTATGCTGATTAGCCTTGTGAGACGGCATTAATGATACTTTGTCACTGCACCCTCCTGTGCTCTAACACCATACATCTTCCCGGAACGCCCCATTTCCTTTGTTTTTGTATAATATTTCTTTATTTCATCTCCCAATGAATTATGTATATTGGTAGAGCAGCTGCCTTGCTACATACAAAATCCCCATAAGTCTGCATTTGCAGCACGTGCGCATCACTCTTCCCAACTTAAGCACTGTATATCTATTTGCATGTTGCGTGATAGCGTCTTGGCATTCATCTCTTTACGGTCCCCTCAAGGGATCCCCGTGGAATACATTTCCTCGCTCCCGTTATCTATCGCCGAGGAGGGGGGGGACGGAAAGGGAAAAAAAAAAGCAAGAGGAAGCAAAAAAATGAAAGGGAGGGGGATCAATTAAATGGCTGGTGGGAAGAGGCAAAGTGAGGAAGAAAGAGATGAGGAAGTGCGATGAAGGATGTGAGGCTCGCATGTTATTAACTACACTGGAGTCACATAGAGTAGAGATAACGCTCACTTGAGGACACGGACGCCATTGCTCACTGAGGGCGGGGCCAAGAGGGATAAACTAATGACACGGTGCCCGACGCCACTGCTGTGCTTAAGTAGGCGTAGCCAGAGCTGTAGGAAGACAAGGTTTTTCTGTCCTTTCAAATACACACAGTGTTCACATCCGCCGGTCCGTTCACATACAAACACTGTAACCACCTGTCTGTCCTTTCACACACACTCATCATGTAAACATGTTTGTCTAGTCTCAAAGCCACAAAATGTGAACATCTGTCTTTCCATACACATAATGCTCATTCACTTACATCTTGTAAACATCTGTGCATCCATTCACGTATGTATTGTAAACATGTCTGTCCATTCACTTACATGTTATATATACTGTATCTGTCAATTCACATACACACATAATGCAAATGTCAGACTGCCCATTCATATACAGTACATGCATTATGTACATGCAACATCTGCCCATTTACACACACACATACTGGAAGTCAGTCTGTCCATTCACATAACCACATCTGTGTCCTTTCAAATACATGCATGGTGTTCACATTGGTCGGCCCATTCACATGCAAACATAGTTAACATCTGTCAGTCCATTCACAAACAAACACTGTAAACGCCTATCTGTCTATTCGCATGCACACAGAATGTAAACATCTGTCAGTCTATTCTCATATTCACAAAATGTGAACATCTGGCTTTCCGTGCACATGACGTGAACAATCTGTCAGTGCATTCATGTTTGTCCGTTCATTTACACGTTGTGCTGTACATATCGGTCCATTCACGTACACACCGTGTCTGACTGCTGACATACATGCACTAAGTAAACATGTTTGTCCATTTATGTACATGCGGTAAGCATCTGTGTGTCCATTCATGAACCCATTGTAAACATGTCTGTCAATTCACATACACACATGATGGCTGTCCATTCACGTACACGCTTATGTCTGCTCAGTTACACACACACGCACACATGCAATATAAATCAGTCTGTCCATTCACATGCACACATCTGGCTACACACAATGTAAAAATGTGTCCAGTCATTCACATACATCCGGTAAACATGAAAATGAAGCGTGTACATTGTTGCAATCCGGACTGGATCATGTGGTGGAAGGGTATTTTTTGTTGTTGTTGAGTGTGGTAAGGGTGGGCCTCAGCTGGCCTGTGCTGAATTCTGCAGTTTGCGCTGTTCGCCGAGTCAAGCGTGCACGGCCTGGTTAGTCCCTGTGAGGAACCCCACCTGGCTCTGGCCCTGTTGGTGCCAAGAGCTGCATGAGCCGTCTATCTGCAGTCCCGTCAGGTGAGGCTGAGGGACTAACAGCAAGGAGGGGCGATGTGGAGCAAGGTGAGGGGCAGCAGGGGGGCAAAGCTTTAGCGGGATTGTCTGTGCAGCAAGATAGTTTGAGAGTAGTTACATTAATGGCTGCTTAGTGGAGCTAGCAAGGTTGGTGCACCACCTTCATAATGGCAATAAAAACAACAACATAAGTGGGACATGCGCACGTACACGCATGATTGCCTCTGTGTGCAATCACTCAGCTAAAGGGTACACAGTACGTACGTGGATAAGAGGCACACTGTATGTGAAGCACGTAGCAGCACAGGCTAAATGACCTCTACCTTCCGTGTTCAGTCACACCTTATTTGGTCGTTACCTCTCCAACATTCTAGCAAGGGCGGGATGGAACTCTGAGCACACTGGAAAGGATGTAATCACCTGCAAACAAGGACCAATCACAGCATTACAGTAGGTACTGTACATGGTTTTCTGTGTGTTTGGGGAAAAAAAGAGAACGCTTACAAATTACATCCTCTGCCTCATTTATTTTAATGTGCCTCCCCCCTCCACCACCACCAATATATTGCTCTTATCCTCTGTCTTTCTTTAACGGGAATAACTAGACTGATTGTGGCCATGCTGTTTAAACACTGACCCACTTTGTCACCTTCCCCTCCCATGGGCTGTCGCTATAGTGAAAATATCACTTGGTTACTATAGCGACATGTTTATAAATGCAGTTTATGACTCCCCGCTTGGCCTTTTTCCTCACACTGCACTTACAGTATGCCCCCCCATGTTCCTTGTTTTGCAAAACCATCATCTCTATATTATACACATTTCTCAAGCGCTTACCTAGTTCACAACACTCAAATGGCTAGCTAGCCACCTAGCGCGCTACTTAGCTATTTATGCAAGTAGCAAACTAGCTGTGCTGTTGATCCAGTTTACTGTTTAACTCACCATTTCTCTAACTGCAGTCATCCCTCGCTATATCGCCGTTTTTGAGGAATTCATTAATTAATTAATGATCACTGTTTCATGGTGGGCTACGTGTATTATTAGTCAAAACATATTGAAATGCAAGTAACATGTAGTATTCTGGCTACAAGGCAACACTAATGTTACACAGATGAGACATCCGTCCTGATTACATTACGTTTATTTATAGAGCACAATTCGTACACAAGGTCATACAAAGTAAAATCTTGGCATGCTCCAAGCAGGTTTTTATGCTGCCGATATTGATCATCCACGAGTGGAATCGTCCGATACCGATCACAAGTGTACATTTTTGAATAAAAAAACATTTCTTTTCATAGCTTATTTCAACCCAAACAAAGCGAACATGTTTGTTTTACCGGAACATTAACAAAATGCTGGCATCCACAACTTTTGTATTTCAGAATGCATTTTTGCTCGTGTTCTCGCATTATTAACTGAAAAGCAGGCTTGCAGGCGCCTCGTGGTCGTGGAGGGGGGCTTCCTGGTGCCCGTGGGCGCCATGTTGGTGACCGCTGGGCTATACGATATGAAAGGGGAACCATAAAATTTTGACAAAAACATATTTGACTTACTTTGTGAAAATCACTGGTGAAACTTTTAGGCGGATTAGGCGCCCTTTTACTGAGACTTTGGATGCAAGAGCATCCAGCAGGACGCCAGGCAGTCGGCAAACCCGGTTTCCTCCGCTGCTGAAGATGTGCGGCCATCCAGTCCGACGAATCCAACCACTGTTCAGGCTATCACGGGCGTGTGTCCCGCGGGCGTGTAACCGCCGCTCGCCCGACATTCACATCGCAGGTCGCGAAAACTCACCACACCCTGCTAAGTGCCCGCCCCCGAAATGCCGCACCAAACTAAAGCTTTTTAAGGCGTGTTTTGCAGGGTACAAAACCTACATCGCTCTCACAATGACAGGAAGTACCACACGGGAGACATGCTTGTTTTGGCTCTGTGAAGGGAAAGTGGGCGGGAGATGGTCGCTATAGGCTGGCTGCAGCAATGGGGGCGGAGGGGATGGGCGTTTAAAAGCAAGTATCGGCATATGCCGATACCGTATACTGATCGGTGGCCGATCTATTGGAGCACCCCTAGTAAAATCACTTCATAAAACATAAAATCATTGTAAAGTCATTACATGTAATTCCATAAAATCATTCCAGAAAACCAAAACATAAAAAAATAATTAAAAGTGAAGAGTGCGGATAAAATACTTTCATTTGTCATATGCACAGTTCAATAGAAGAGTTTTCACCCTGGATTTGAACATTGCCAAAATTGAGGATTGTTGCACATCCTCTGGAGGAATGTTCCAGATTTTGGCAGCATACAACTGAAACGCAGCCTCACCGTGTTTAGTCCTGACTCTGGGCACCCGCAGGAGACCCCTACCTGAGCTTTTCAGAGCCCGACATGGTTCATGCGGCTCTAACATGTCAGAGATGCACTGTGGTGCTCGACCATGAAAGGACTTGTACGCAACCAGAGCTGTTTTCAAGTCTGTTTTCTGAGTGACAGGAAGCCTGTGCAGAGATCTAAGCACTGGACTAATATGGTCATATTTCCTGGTTCTAGTCTATCAAGCCAATTCACAGGCTACTTACCTAACTACTGTATGTGGCAAGCAATGTTTCAAGTGTTTCAGCAGGTAGAATGAATTCCAAATTCATAGAACACTCAATTCAGCGTAACGCTGTTTCTCTCCACCTCAGGGTGTCCATCTTTGCTCTAAACTCATTTTGTCCCCTGATAAGTAGCTGTAAGACCTCGCCGTAATGCATTTGTGTGGGTTTTTGGGCGATACATCACGCTTTGCGTCTACCTCACTGACCGCAGAGGTGATGCATAGGAAATAAAAGCCGTGGGTCTCTCATGAAAGTCTAATCGAGCGCTGATTCATGCTGGCGTCCACGCGAGAAGACAATGGAGGGATAGAGGCGTCCCACTCAAAGCGAAGTGCCGCTGAGGCTACACTTTCACTCCTACAGGGTTCAGTTGTTGTGGAGACCCCATGAATAACAAAGCAATGCTTGATGTCATTATGTAATCAAAGCAAGCTGCCCCCATGCTTCCATGCACACAAACTTACCTGCGGGTCTCTTATCTGCTTGTTTAAAGACATGTTTGCTGCTCTTCTGCCAAGTGGAATGTCTTCATAATGATTAACCGCACTCTAGAATCTTCTACAAAGTCTTTTCAAAAGCTGTTGTAGCGGCATATTTTGGTGAGCTTGACGGTCAAGGCAATTCCGTTTGCTTGAAGAAGATTGTTTTTTATTTAAAGCAGTAGCCTACAATGGGACCTGCTGTGAGGAAATGAACAGGGGGAGATCACTGAAGAAAACGCACAAAAATAGCAGCACCACACGTAACAGGAGGGTAAAGCACATCTGTCCAACTGCAACTGCTACAGAGAATAACAAACAACTAGCATAATGCTAAACATGTAATTTAGCAGCTACAGCCTACAGAAATGATCGCGGTTGGGTCTGGAACCAATTAACTGCGCTAAACGAGGGATTAATTAAAAGGAACAGGGTGCCTTTTGTTCGTGTTATCTTTCTGTTACGAACAAGCGCAAATATGGTGCATTACTTATCCAAAACAGTGTAATACGAGTATAACGGTGACTGTAGGGTTTCTATTTCTTGTCTAGAGGGCTCTAATGATGGTAAAAAAACGTATTTAGAAGGTCGTAAACAGGTTATCTATGCTCTAACTATGAAAATATTCCATTTATAAACCAGGAATCGTACTTTGTGGAAATTCACTTATCACAGTCGCGTCGGCAACCAATTAACGGCGATAATCGAGGGTAACCCAGTAGCATTGTATTGTGTGGACACAACACTCATGTGGACTAGCTGCTAACTAGCTATCATCTAGCTGGTATATCACTAGCGACAGTAATTAGCTAGCTGTATTGTATGAATTTTAAGCCTTCCGAGTGTTGCATAAATATAATACATCAAATTAATACCTTCCCAAAAAACTGAAATGGGCTAGCTAACTAGCTAGCTATTTATCTAACTTGCCTAGCTATCAATGTATGTGAATTTCAAGACCTGAAGTGTTTAAACGCACAGAATTTATACGGGATTCACAAAACACTTAATGATAACTAATCAAAAATATGTATGTAGCTAGTCAACCGGCCACCTGTGTCACCTGCGATGTAGCCATCTCTGTCTATCTAGTCAACATGACGGCGAGTCTGGCTGGAATGTAGCGTAGAAGACAGCGTGACGCGTCGCCGTGACATCGATGACACGACACGTTTCACCCGACCGCTCCATTTCAGCCGCCGTCGCTGTATTTCTCCTCCTCCTCCTCCTCCTCCTCCTCCTCTTCCTCCTCCTATACGGGCTGTGATGAGGTGCTGTAATCTATAAGAAATGACTCGTCTAATGTGATTTGTGTCGGCGCTCATAAAAGCTCGCCGAGCGTATCTTTAAACGAATGAACGTGTTGACTCAGCGCTGCTGTCGCATTGCAGGGACCATAAACGCTTCTGGAAACAGGCGGCGCGTGTGTGCGAGAGTCACTTTTAACGACCAACTCCAAAGTCAAACAACTATCCATTCCACGATGCCGGTTGACTTCCAAGTTAATGGATTTCAAAACTGAAATAACTGTCTTACAAAGCATACAGTGAAGCCAAACCAACTGTAAAATCCTCACGTCTTTTCAGCGAGCTCTCTACGTGTGTTTAGAGAATTTTAGAATTTAGAGTTTACCAGTTAACATAAAAAAATGATCTGGTTAACTACAGTAGACCGACCGCCTGCTAATGGCGAAAAAACGAGAATACAGTCGTCTCTCGCAATTCGATGCGGTTCGACTATCGCTCCCTCGATATATCGCGTTTTTTCAGAAACTAATTAATTAATAAGTGATCGCTGTTTTGTGGTCGACTATGGTCTATTATTAGTAAAAAAATATTGAACGACAAATGTATATGTAGGATTCTGGTCACTAGGCGGCAGTAATGTTCCATTATTCATCATACATCAGGAAATGTGCCAGAATTCTATGTGGTGTGTTGCTTTGCTAATGCTTGCACATGGGCAAATAATTAAGGAAGCTATTTCCTGGATTTATTTACATTTTTTAATATATTTTAATCTTATTTCACAGTTATTTTTACTATGTATTTGACCTATCTTACCCTTCTATTGTGCTCCTGCCTCTTTTTCCTCCCATTTCCCCCTCGCTTAAACAATCAGCTGCCCTTTTCCCTCCATCGGAATGACTTAATGGATGCTTAAAAAAATGGACTCCATCGCATTTAGCGCTCTTGAACTTTGTGCTCCTTTGTGATGTCAGCAAAGCAGCGGGGAGCTGAACGCCGTCTTTCTTTTATTTCCGCCTCTCATTTTCTCATTAGCTAACTTTTCCCTTCATTACCCTAATGTCACAATTTTGCCTCCCCCCCCAACCCTTCCTTTTTGTATTCAGTGTAATTTGGCCTTTTGTTTCTTGATGATTGCCTGCAAAAAAAAAAAAAAAAAAAAAAATCACCAAGTGTGAAATTTCAGCTCAGGGCCTTTTTTCATCGTCTTGGCTCAATCGAACCGCAGTGGGGATGATAGGTGATAAATAATGAGAATGATTCTGAACAGCTGAATGCCCTACGAGTGGTACAATTTGGAGTTCTGTCAGAATATTCTTGAAAAATATTCCTCAGTTAAAAAATAAAACCTCTCAAAAGGATGAACTCCTCAAGTGTGTTTGGCTTTTTCTTTGGATTTTCTGTCATATGCGGCATGTGATAGTACAACAGAATGTTATGACCGGTGATGGCAAATAGCAAAAGCGTGATGGTAACCCTAGAACCGGAAACAGAACTTATTGTGACATAGGACGGGGTTGAAATGTTACTGAAACCATTGCACGTGCAATTAACAGAAGTTTTACAATGGCTAACCTGAAACAAATTGTTGTTTCCGTGTTACTTTATTTGTGTTTTTTTGCATTTACATCAGTATAGAACTTATTTTGTTCTAGATTTTGATTAGTCACACGCAGTTACAATACTGCTCAGCAGGCACCTTCCTGTTCGCATTTGCATTATGCTTCTGCAAGGCACCTCCAAAGGGTGAGTAGTTTTACTTCACTTTAGTTTGATTATCGGTGGTTATCGTCTCTCTACACTTGCAGGACATTTAGCAATGTTAAAATGTTACTTAAAGCATCACATGTGCGGCCAATAAAAGCTTTTCACTGGCTAACCAGAAACAAATTATTACATTTAAAATGCGCACGCAACCCGTGTTACTTTATTTAAAATTTATTGAGTTGTGTTTTACGTTTGTTTTTACTTCTTTGTTTGCTATATTTTGATATTTATTCACATGCAGTTACAGTATTGCTCAGCAAGCACCTTCCTGTTCCCTTTCCGTTACGTTTCTACAAGGCACCTCCAAAGGGTGAGTAGTTTTACTTTATTTTAGTGGTGTTCTTCTCTTCACACCTTTTAAAAATGTTAAGATGTTACTTGAAACATTGCCT